>NW_027040738.1:3657500-3928231 GCF_037179485.1 Ochlerotatus camptorhynchus
CGATAATGGATTCCCTACCATCTTTGCGGAAGGTTCCAAAGTTGGCGTTCAACTTTGCCAGAGCTTCCAGCAGGCTATACCCCAATCCACTGCCCAAGCATTGAAATCTCCTGCGATGACGACTGGTCTCCATCCAATGAGCTCTCTGGTGAGCCCACTTAGCATCTGGTGGAACTGCTCAATTGTCCATCTCGGGGGTGCGTAGCAACTACATACATAGATTCCATTGATTTTGGCGATCACGAAACCTTCGTATGAGCTTGCCACCACTTGTTGAATGGGATACCTGCCCATGACTTGTATGGCCGCCATTCCTGCTCTATCTGCCACCCAGTTACCATTATCGAGAGGGACTCGATACGGTTCCGCAATGATTGCAACGTCGCACTTTGTTTCTGTTGTCGACTGCCACAACAGTTGCTGAGCAATGTCGCAATGATTGAGGATTATTAGGGTTACCTTCATTATTGCTGGCCCACCATCGCCTTTTTGAACTCTGGGCACCTGAAACTTCCCGTCACATGGCCGTTTCCGTCCTCTTTTTTGCAGAGCATGCACCTCGGTTGCTTTGTACAGTCTTTTGCAACGTGCCCCTTCTCTCCGCATTTCCTGCACAGATCAGATCTGTCTGAGCATTTGCAGTTTCTCGCCTGGTGACCGAAGCCCATGCATTTGTATACATTTTCTTAGATACCCGAGGAATAGCTTTCAACGGGCACACTGACCACCCAACCTTGATTCGGCCAGTCTTCAGCAGCTCGTTAGCTGCGTCCGAAGAAAGTCGTATCGACGCCGTCTGCGTGCCACCATACGCCTTTCTCAACCGAATTGCCATCGGTACGTCTCCCAGGTTGCATTGCACCTTCAGCGCACTCTTCAACTCGTCGTCTGTTGTGATCTCGTCCAGATCCCTGCACTCGACCTCTGACTCCTGGGATAAGGCTGTTACGTTCGCGTCCTCGCCAAGAGATTTTTCGACGAGTTCCTTGAAGGCTGAACTCCTCACCGACAGGTCCTTCTTCTACTCGAAGAGCATCTCGCCTTTCTGGGTGCGCCTGGTTTTCACCACGCTCTCGCCCAGTTGCTTCAACTCCGGATCCTCTCTCACTTTCCGGAGGAGTGCTGCGTATGTTGTTTTATCTTTCGCCTCGATAACCAGAGCGTTGCCCTTTCTTCTCTCCCTACGATGCCAAGGGGTTTTCCTTCTTCTTGACTTCCTTCTTCGTCTCTTCCGTCTTCTTCTTCTTCTCTTCCTCTGCATTCTTCTTTTCCTTCTCCTCCTTCTTCTTCTGTTCCGTCTTCCTTTTTTCCTCTTCCTTCAGTTTTTTCCTCTTCTCCTTCTGGTTTTCGACTTTACGCCAATCATTATCTTCTCCATCTTCTTGCTCCTTGTCCCCGTATTCGTCGTCCTTGTGTTTTTTGGGGTCCTCTTCGTCTCCTGGCGTTTCCCTATCTCTTTTTTTCGGACGTGGGTTCGTTGGTCCCTTCGGCGTCTCCTGCGCTACAGCCAGCATTGCATTCTCCTTGGCCTCAAGCAGAGCCTTTTCGGCCGCTTCGGCTCTTCTTCTCCATTCTTGCAGTTCCCGATCTGCCACAGCTATGCCGGATTTGATGACCGTCGCTAGTAGCTTGACCTCCTTGTGTATGTTGTTCTTATCCTTCACGAACACATAGAGTTCTTCGATCTTCTTCCTAACCTCCGTCATTTTGGTTCTCCCAAGCTGCAATTCTTGCTGTTTGCCACTGCTGGATTTCAGTGTGAATATTTGGCATGGCACCGCACCTAGCTGCTCTCCTTGGGGTCCATGCTGTTCCACTTGGGGTATGCTACTACTGGAACTCGCTGTGGTCACCTGGTTTGACGCTGGTGATCTCTGCAGCTTTCCGCTTCTTGCGAACACGTTCTCTCCTCCGTTTTCACTATCTGGCGTCTTGCCGTCGTCCTTCATATTTTTTTGGTTTTTTCGTTTTCGTCTTTTTTGTTTTTTTTTTTTTCTCCAATGTTGTCCATTCTGATGGGTCCCCCCTCCGGGCCGCTATCTCCACTCGTTGTATGTAGTCTCCTATCGTGATCTCATGGTTATCTATGCAAGCAGGGAGGCCATGCTAGGGTTGACACGGTCCTTCATGGGGGCCGTGTTCAGAGCCAGATCGGTGTAAGTCAGGAATGTTACACCTGAGCCTACTACTCGCCAATCACCAATTGGTGACGAGTTTTGAACGTATCCGGAGGCCTGCCAAGGTTTTACCGGGACGGGGGCAGCCGCACTATTAGCCCACTCGCCATTTCAAGAAGGTGTCACCCTTCTTTACTTAGGGAGCAGAATAGCACGACTGTCAGCCCTGTAGCGTGGTATCCAGTCCATTGTGCCGTGTCGTGTCCATAGTTCCATGCCGTGTCCAGTATGCCGTAATAAGGATCTTACTAGCGTCGATCCTAATGTGCCGGTTGGCACTCCTGCGGGTTGACGAACCATTTCCTCTATCGCCGTGTTATGTGCTCATGTACTTGTCGTACTCTCAACGCCAGTTGCCACACTCCGGACAGAGGGGTGCCGCTGCGTGTCCTAAACGATGCAGGTATTTCCTGAAGCATGTATCCATCTACCGTTACCCGCCGTGTTCCACTCCTGTTGGCACTTAGCCAATGACTCCACTCTCACAACTTCCCGTACTCTTCCGGCTTCTCTCCGCCTGTAGCACTCGCTGTCCTCCACTCCGAAGAATCCAAAAAAAAACTGTGTACGTAGTTAATGAACAGCCCCTAACAAAATTCCTTCAAATTTGGTACAGTTGATGGGGACATCATTTCAGATCGAAATATCTATTCAAAATTGACCCACCTTAATGTAAAAATGTAAAAATGTATTGCTTGGTTCAAATCCAAATATCTGAAATACATCTCAATATATTATATATTATATTTTGATGAATTTAAGTGTATTTGATGTACATTTTGAATAATTGATGACATTTTGCGCTCACTTGCGCATTATTTATAAAATTCATTAAGAAAATCATGTATTTTTTTTAAATATCATGGGATAAATATTTTCCAGTACTGATGCATTGAAAAAGTTTGTTCCGCCATTTTTGCGGCCAAAACAGGAACTATTTCTATCCTTGTAACGCGTAACTTTTCTCAACGAACGAACGACCAAGCGTTACATTGCTCAGTCCCCGAAATACCGGAAATAGTCAGTTTTTATCAAACCTGCAAACGACTTATGCACCTTACCAGAGGTCGAAAGAGGAACTTATTTCAGGGATGCCCGGCCTTAAACTCCCAATCTGCGGGCGAGTCAATCGAAACTTCATACAACCAATAATCTTACTCAAAATCAGTTACGAGAAGCTTCAATTTTAATTAAAAACGAACCTAAACTACTCTCATGGAAGCGCACAACCGAAGTGTTCATTTAGAATATTTATTTGAAACGCGATTTCAAACGTTTGAATTCAATTTAGTGGATCATTCGAAATTCTTACCCGGGGTTTATTAGAACCAGTCTAATCTAATAAATGAGCTCAAAGATATCCTACGCAGTGATCACTGACGTGTTTTCATAACCCTTTACCATTCATCGGCCGGGCTGGTGCTGTCGGAGTGGCTCCTCTACGAAGAGACGAACTCTACTTCTGCTACGGATTGATTTCCAGGCTAAACGAGAACCATTAGCGTTACGCGCCGCCTGATGACTCACTTTCTCTCGAGCTTCACGACGAGAGGTTAGAATCGAAATAGGGGATTCTCGATCCCAACCAAACTCCCACGTTAATGGGGACCTATTAACGTGTTCAAGGGTCTAACAAATTGCACAATAGAAAAGTTATCGACTTATTTTTCCTACCTGGTTCTAAATTCTACTAATGTTCACTTTTTGCTTACGCAATTCAGTAAAGTAAACTATAATACATAATCTAATTCATTTTGAGTTCAAATGCTTTTTAAATAACTCACTTTGTTCTAGGCCAAAAATTCACCACTAAACCAATTCAAACTTTCTCCACGATTTCAAAAAAAATTCCGCTTTATAAAAATCAAACTGAACAATCTAAACACTCCAACAAAAGTGATTTGAAAGTGTTCTGGATTAATCCTTTCAAATCCACCAATCAAAATTATTTGCGTCGTTTAAATCAAACCCAAAGACAAAACGTAATAGCGGTTGAGTGAGGCAAATTCATTTTATTGCGTCGTGGGAAAATTAAATAAAAATTTCTCTCTCGATCGCCTACACACTGGAAGATCAATTCGAGCAGTTTGGGATGGTACAGTGTTGGTAGGGTATCAAGTTGCTTAAGCGCTATTATTATTTTCCTACAAGATTTATTTCCTTGCCCATTGGGCAGTGGAACTGAATGAGAAGAAAGTCCATCACTCTGGCACCACTGCCCTGCATAGGGCAGCACAAACACAAAGGTTCAACTCCATGAAGGAAGAAGTGGGCGTGAATAATTAACGCTAATTTCTCAATAAGAGATAAGAAGGAGGTAAAACTTCAAACATTTCCGCGACCCCTTTTTCCATCAATTGTCCGATCTTCATTTTTTTCCCCCCAACCTGCCCCCCCGGCGATAAACGCACTCGACCCAGAATCGATGCTACGCTCCGCTTCGGAGAACCAGCAACTTTTAATTAGGTTGACCTTTCGCACACCGATTTTTCCTGGCGCGGCAAGTACAATTGTACCATTTTAACTTGGGAATTTCCGGCTTTCAGGGCTAAGTTATTTGAATTCCTTCGACGCAAGTCGAATTGTCAAATTACGCAACGCCCCATTCCTTCCTTCCGCCGCCATCGCGACCTTTGCTCTGCGTGGTATTCCAATTAATTTCACCAAACGTTCATTATTTTCTGCTTGCTCTCCGCTGAAATTAATTACTGAACATACGTACTTGAAGTCTTTCCGTGATGGTGGGGAGCTTCGTTCTTCTGGCAAAAGAAACCGCACCGTGGGAAGGGGAAAAAAAAAGAATCGAAAACAAAAAAGAAACTCGCTTTTCTTGAGGTTCCTCGCGCTCAAAATAGGCTTCTTCTCTGTCAACGACAGACTCGAGGCCCAGTTCTGTGCACCGGAAATACATAGGGGGTGAAGAGGAGTCTCCTAAAACAAACGCCCCATTAGGCCCATCTACGACGAGTGAGTGAATGAGTGAGTGAGTGAGTGAGTGTGTTTGTTTCGCTCACGAACCGGCGGAGAACAAGCGATGGAACAGCAGCGCATGAAAAAAAAATGTCAGAAAGAAGATTGGATAATAATCCTTCCGATTAATTTTCTCCTCGAGAACAATTTTTAATTATAATTTTTTTTCAGCCGTCGCAGTTGTTTTTCTTCTGGCGCCTGGGCCGTTATTGTGGGCGCTATGAGTACTTTGAGAGCTTTGTTTTCGCGGAAAAGTGCTTTCCGTGGGAGGAAAACGATGATCTTTTAAAATGCGCTTGCAATGCGGTTTACGGTTGTGTAAATTACTGAATCTACTTACGTGACATTCAATGACTTTGGCAGCTTTCGGAAATGTTGGAAAGTTTCGTAAATATGCTTAACGTAGCAAATGATGGTAAAAGTTATGATTCTGAGCAAACATCACCCCAAAGTGGAACGAGTGGAGAGGATCATCGACTAAATCACCCTGCGCTTGGATAATTCGAAGAAAATAGTTAGCCTCACTTCTTCTTCTAAAAAACATCAGCTCTTGTGATTGATCCCTCTCGGAATATCGGAAAAGCAACCCGGAATAAAATGCAAAAATACCGCCCACCAAAATTGTTCAACCCGCCAAAGTAACCCATTCATGCATTCGATCCCTTCCTGCCTACTTTGTTTTTATTTCGGGGAGTCCCGCTGCATCGTGGGTCGTAATTTTCTCGACAAGCACCCACCATCAACGAAAAAAAAATGGAAAAAAGGAAGGATTCATAATATTTGCCAAGGCCCAAATCGTACGGCCTATCAATCATCGTTTTCGTCTTCGTCGTCGGCGTCGTTTGCCAGTAAATCCTTCTAATACACTAGTCGCTTAGTGCCGGAAAGGGACGAAAAACAAAGCGCCTCGTTAAAACCGTACCGGGGCTGGTGGGCTGGTTGGGTAGCAACCAACCGCGCGGGAGATGGAACTTCGGAGAAAAAGGTTTTGGTTGTTTTCGTTTTGTTTCTTTCGGAACTCCATCTATCCGGCTGATGTGCGCGTAATTTAGGTGCTTTACACCCTTAGCAGGGGAGGGATCAGGCTTAACTTGTTTACGTATGTTTCGGCAGAGACGTGATGCATACCCTCTTCGGCGTACTAATATGGGCACGATTTGCGGTAAGAGCTTATTAAAAATGGGATTTTGCCGAGGAATAAAGGTGGTAATCGGTCGGGAGATTTTTGGAAGAATTGCACCAGAATTTTAATCCCATCATTTTGTTGATCCTGAGATTGACAGACACGTAAGGACGGGGAATCAGGCGAAAGGGATATGTTGAGTAAAAAGCTTACAAAAGATATAATTGTTAAACTGACTTAATCAAAGTGAAGACTGCCTTTTCAATATATTTGCGATCTATTATACGTAGGACTACGTCTGTGATTTCTATATGGGTGTACACTTTGTGAAAATCGAAAATTGAACATATAACAAAATTATGAAAGATTTTGAACGCTAATAACTCAGCTTCCCCTGGAACAATTTCAATAGTTGTATCACCAATCAATCAGAAATATTTCTACGCATCTGTTAAACTTAAGATTTTATCATTTTTCAAAGTGTCAATGCTGAAAATTGCACGAATGTGCAATTGTTGCTATGATGATTAAAATTATCATGGATTGACTGCGAAAAGCAATTTCCCTAACACAGATTTCAAAGTTTAATTTCATCCGGTCTCCGGATTTTGTATAGCAAAGGAATGGCCGCAACCCTGATATTGAGAACTTTCATTTAGCCTAGTACTAATCTGAACGACACTTTATGAATATTAACTGGGTTCATTTTAATTTCCACTTCTAGAAACTCTATAAGCATCATAAGTGCATGGTTCTGGTAGCCTTATTTGTTGTTTTGTTTTGATCCGGCGTTCCGTTTTGCAATGTTCCATTTCGCTATCCTACATTCTTTATGGTGAATGACGTTTGATAAATCAATCATTTCGTCTGGCCATTTACACAGACATGGCGCTGTTCCGCTGGTAAGAAGTGAAAAAAATCCCCGCCTAAGGGCACGAACGGAAGTTTGACGTAGGACCGCTAGTGGACGGAATAAATCTGAAGAGCATTTAGTTCTTTTAATTGATCAATTATCTATTATCTCAATTCTTTCCGTTTTTGAATTGTAGGCGTACCAAATTAGTAGTATTTTTTTAAATGGAAAGTTGATTAAGAGAATCAATCAAAATCACTTGCACCCCTGCTTCCAAGTTTGGTTACCAGATTACAATTCTGGAGAGCATTGTGTGGTCGTTGGGGGCTTGTGGTTCTGAATATGGACAAACAAGCACAGATGAATTCTATTCCAACTCTTTACTGAAGCTTGATGGCCCTGAAAAGGGCCGTTTTATTGAAGAGGACATCGATGGCCACTTACGCTTGGCGTGTTTAGTGTAGGTGACAGCATCACGGACCTCATTTTTCAGGAACACCTTCAGCACACCTCGTAGATCAGACCGGAGATACGTTTGACACCACCACAGCGAGCCTGACGACCGATGACGGTTATCTCGAAGAACTTTGCGATGACGCTTGGCGCCTCCTTTACCAGACCTTTTCCTCCTTTGCCACGACCAGTCAATTTTTGCTTGTTAGGTGTGAATGAGTGGACTAGCCACCACTTTCCTACTGCTGCTGCTGTTCACTACGCCGTCCGAAGCGAAAATGAGCTAATGCCATACAGCAGCGCTCTTTTATATCTTTTCAGGTTAAAGCAGAATGATGTGCAACCAAGTGGTATAAAAGCTACAAAGACTCCTCCCATTATGAGTAGTTTGCTATCAAGTAGCGACACCGGCTCTTTTCCTTTTGCGTACACGGCGAGGGTGCAAAATATTACGCAATTCCATCCTCCCTATTCGCACGCGCCCAAGGATCGAAGGCGAATGCCACTTCGACTTGTTTCGTCTACTTACTACTCTCTGACGACTGTGCTGGGGAAGCAGCATATGCATGTAGGTAATTGGTGAATTTGTTAGTTAATTCGACGCTATTGGACAATGCTGGTCATTTATCAATTTTTCAATAGTTTCTTGTTGAAAATCAACATTCGAAAGCATTGTTATCGATGCGTAGCCATATTTCTGATCGATTGGTGATAAAATTGTTTAAATTGAATCAGGGGCAGCTGAGTTATTAACGTTCAAAATCTTTCTTAATTTGTTACATGTTCCTTTTTCGGTTTTCATAAAGTGTACCCCCATATAGAAATCAAAGACGTAGTCCTACGTCAAAAGTGAACGACACCTTAAATATGTTAGACAGGGACTTAGTCGTTGAGCTTTTTCCCGGAAATTATAGTTCAACAAGCTACAATTAAATAACCTGCAGTCCCCAGAGAGCTAATTCTAAATATACTAAAAAAGTGTTAAATTTTTAAGTATACATTGAAAAAATGATCATCGGTTGGGGAAAATTTTCCCCTTTCCAATAATTGTATTGGTTTGCGTTTGCGTACTTCGGTTCACGTGTAAAGGGCCTTACAACTTTTATTTACAAAAGGTTTGTGTCGTTATCAAATGTTACTCGCTCTGTCGAGTTGTTCGATAAACCTTTAGTTTATTACAAACGTTCGCAGATACACTACCCGTCATAAGTGACGACTCGCGTGGAAAAGTATTGCAACACTCATTTGAATATTGCAACACCTGAAGTTTAGAATCTCGTGAAGTCGTTGCGATGTGAATCAGACCTGAAAAGTTTGAAATCACTTGAATTTGATGTGAATCAGACCTGAAAAGTTTGAAATCACTTGAATTCGATGTGAATCAGACCTGAAAAGTTTAGAATCACATGAATTTGATGTGAATCAGAGCTGATAAGTTTGAAATCACTTGAATTGGATGTGAATCAGACCTGAAAAGTTTGAAATCACTTGAATTTGATGTGAATCAGAGCTGAAAAGTTTGAAATCACTTGAATTTGATGTGAATCAGACCTGAAAAGTTTAGAATCACATGAATTTGATGTGAATCAGAACTGAAAAGTTTGAAATCACTTGAATTTGATGTGAATCAGAGCTGAAAAGTTTGAAATCACTTGAATTGGATGTGAATCAGACCTGAAAAGCTTGAAATCACTTGAATTTGATGTGAATCAGAGCTGAAAAGTTTGAAATCACTTGAATTTGATGTGCATCAGACCTGAAAAGTTTGGAATCACTTGAATTTGATGTGAATCAGACCTGAAAAGTTTGGAATCACTTGAATTTGATGTGAATCAGACCTGAAAAGTTTAGAATCACATGAATTTGATGTGAATTAGACCTGAAAAGTTTGAAATCACTTGAATTTGATGTGAATCAGACCCTGAAAAGTTTAGAATCACTTGAATTTGATGTGAATCAGACCTGAAAAGTTTGGAATCACTTGAATTTGATGTGAATCAGACCTGAAAAGTTTAGAATCACATGAATTTGATGTGAATTAGACCTGAAAAGTTTGAAATCACTTGAATTTGATGTGAATCAGACCTGAAAAGTTTGAAATAACTTGAATTTGATGTGAATCAGAGCTGAAAAGTTTGAAATCACTTGAATTTGATGTGAATCAGAGCTGAAAAGTTTGAAATCACTCGAATTGGATGTGAAGCAGACCTGAAAAGTTTGAGATCACTTGAATTTGATGTGAATTAGACCTGAAAAGTTTGAAATCACTTGAATTTGATGTGAATCAGACCTGAAAAGTTTGAAATCACATGAATTTGATGTGAATTAGACCTGAAAAGTTTGAAATCACTTGAATTTGATGTGAATCAGAGCTGAAAAGTTTGAAATCACTTGAATTGGATGTTAATCAGACCAGAAAAGTTTGAAATCACTTGAATTGGATGTGAATCAGACCTGAAAAGTTTAGAATCACATGAATTTGATGTGAATCAGACCTGAAAAGTTTGAAATCACTTGAATTTGATGTGAATCAGACCTGAAAAGTTTGAAATAACTTGAATTTGATGTGAATCAGAGCTGAAAAGTTTGAAATCACATGAATTTGATGTGAATTAGACCTGAAAAGTTTGAAATCACTTGAATTTGATGTGAATCAGAGCTGAAAAGTTTGAAATCACTTGAATTGGATGTGAATCAGACCAGAAAAGTTTGAAATCACTTGAATTGGATGTGAATCAGACCTGAAAAGTTTAGAATCACATGAATTTGATGTGAATCAGACCTGAAAAGTTTGAAATCACTTGAATTTGATGTGAATCAGACCTGAAAAGTTTGAAATAACTTGAATTTGATGTGAATCAGACCTGAAAAGTTTGAAATCACATGAATTTGATGTGAATTAGACCTGAAAAGTTTGAAATCACTTGAATTTGATGTGAATCAGAGCTGAAAAGTTTGAAATCACTTGAATTGGATGTTAATCAGACCAGAAAATTTGAAATCACTTGAATTGGATGTGAATCAGACCTGAAAAGTTTAGAATCACATGAATTTGATGTGAATCAGACCTGAATTGTTTGAAATCACTTGAATTTGATGTGCATCAGACCTGAAAAGTTTGGAATCACTTGAATTGAATGTGAATCAGACCTGAAAAGTTTAGAATCACATGAATTTGATGTGAATCAGAGCTGAAAAGTTTGAAATCACTTGAATTTGATGTGAATCAGACCTGAAAAGTTTAGAATCACATGAATTTGATATGAATTAGACCTGAAAATTTTGGAATCACTTGAATTTGATATGAATCAGACCTGAAAAGTTTAGAATCACTTGAATTTGATGTGAATCAGACCTGAAAAGTTTGGAATCACTTGAATTTGATATGAATCAGACCTGAAAAGTTTAGAATCACTTGAATTTGATGTGAATCAGACCTGAAAAGTTTGGAATCACTTGAATTTGATGTGAATCAGACCTGAAAAGTTTAGAATCACATGAATTTGATATGAATTAGACCTGAAAATTTTGGAATCACTTGAATTTGATATGAATCAGACCTGAAAAGTTTAGAATCACTTGAATTGGATGTGAATCAGACCTGAAAAGTTTGGAATCACTTGAATTTGATGTGAATCAGACCTGAAAAGTTTAGAATCACATGAATTTGATGTGAATTAGACCTGAAAAGTTTGAAATCACTTGAATTTGATGTGAATCAGACCTTGAAAAGTTTAGAATCACTTGAATTTGATGTGAATCAGACCTGAAAAGTTTGGAATCACTTGAATTTGATGTGAATCAGACCTGAAAAGTTTAGAATCACATGAATTTGATGTGAATTAGACCTGAAAAGTTTGAAATCACTTGAATTTGATGTGAATCAGACCTGAAAAGTTTGAAATAACTTGAATTTGATGTGAATCAGAGCTGAAAAGTTTGAAATCACTTGAATTTGATGTGAATCAGAGCTGAAAAGTTTGAAATCACTCGAATTGGATGTGAAGCAGACCTGAAAAGTTTGAAATCACTTGAATTTGATGTGAATTAGACCTGAAAAGTTTGAAATCACTTGAATTTGATGTGAATCAGACCTGAAAAGTTTGAAATCACATGAATTTGATGTGAATTAGACCTGAAAAGTTTGAAATCACTTGAATTTGATGTGAATCAGAGCTGAAAAGTTTGAAATCACTTGAATTGGATGTTAATCAGACCAGAAAAGTTTGAAATCACTTGAATTGGATGTGAATCAGACCTGAAAAGTTTAGAATCACATGAATTTGATGTGAATCAGACCTGAAAAGTTTGAAATCACTTGAATTTGATGTGAATCAGAGCTGAAAAGTTTGAAATCACTTGAATTGGATGTTAATCAGACCAGAAAATTTGAAATCACTTGAATTGGATGTGAATCAGACCTGAAAAGTTTAGAATCACATGAATTTGATGTGAATCAGACCTGAATTGTTTGAAATCACTTGAATTTGATGTGCATCAGACCTGAAAAGTTTGGAATCACTTGAATTGAATGTGAATCAGACCTGAAAAGTTTAGAATCACATGAATTTGATGTGAATCAGAGCTGAAAAGTTTGAAATCACTTGAATTTGATGTGAATCAGAGCTGAAAAGTTTGAAATCACTTGAATTGAATGTGAATCAGACCTGAAAAGTTTAGAATCACATGAATTTGATGTGAATCAGAGCTGAAAAGTTTGAAATCACTTGAATTTGATGTGAATCAGAGCTGAAAAGTTTGAAATCACTTGAATTGGATGTGAATCAGACCTGAAAAATTTGGAATAGCTTGAATTTGATGTTAATCAGACCTGAAAAATTTGAAATCACTTGAATTGGATGTGAATCAGACCTGAAAAGTTTGGAATCACTTGAATTGGATGTGAATCAGAACTGAAAAGTTTGAAATCACTTGAATTGGATGTGAATCAGAGCTGAAAAGTTTGAAATCACTTGAATTTGATGTGAATCAGAGCTGAAAAGTTTGAAATCACTTGAATTAGATGTGAATCAGACCTGAAAAGTTTGGAATCACAATTTCCTAATTTCTTTTTTATGCACTGGATCAGTTGAGGAAATTTTAAGTTCAATTTGTTGCGTACAAAGTCACTTAAGGAATGTATGAAACTTTATGATGAAATATTTGAAAAACACTGGAGTCATTCAGGGAGAAGTAAAGAATCACGGTGAAATATATTGATTTTAAAACCAATAAGTAAAATGGAGATTTCTTTAAGAAGTACTGATTTGGAAGTAAATAGGCGTAATAAAAAAAAACTCTTCAGGATACTTTGAAATCACTTCACTTCAAAAAATTAGTAAATACCAAAATGCTAAATAATTCTAAAAATGTTAAAAATTATTTCGGATTCAATCAGAATACAAGTTGCTTGTACAGCTTAAATTTACTCTAGGATCGTTTAAACCATTTTTATTTGAACCAATCAGATTTCAGATTCCTCGAAATATGCTCCATTCACATTGACCACCGCCTTGCACACCCTGGGCATCCGCTCGATCAATTTTCTTATAGCATCTTCATCTATTTGTTGCCAACACCGCTGTAGGCATTCCCAAAGATGTTCATGATTTTGTGGTCTAATTTTTCGAGTGGCCCGATCCAGTTCATCCCAGAGCAACTCGATGGGATTTAGATCAGGTGATTGCGCTGGCCAAACCATGTTGACCAATTCTCCTTTTTGTTCATCTTCGTTTACAAATCCCCGACAGAGCTTTGACGAGTGTTTGGGGTCATTATCTTGTTGAAGGATAAAGCCCCGTCCAACAAGCCGTTTTTTGCTCGGAATTGCATTTTGCTGCAGTATGTTGAGGTATCTTTCTTTATTGAGAATTCCACTGATTCGAATTAAATCCCCAACACCGCTTCTTGCAAATGAACCCCAAACTAACACCGATCCTCCTCCGTGTTTTACGGTAGGTACTATGTAATTAGGGTTCATTCTTTCACTGGTTTGTATCCCAGCTCTCGTGCCTTGAACAAACTCTGAGTGCCTTGAACGAACTCAGCTCCGATCACCAACCGGTGGTGGCTGAACTGGGCTACAACGTGGACCTTGCGAAATGAGTTCAAAACCTAGATGCCTCCCCTTGTGTCGTGTCTCCGGCGGATATGATTACAATACAACAGATTTGCTCAGCGCTGAATTGCACCAAGAACATGAAGGCTCTCGGGTTTGACGGTATATTCAACTTGATCTTGAAGAGACTCAGCATGAAAGTGCAGTCTCTTCTAACCGCTATCTTCAGCAGATGCTTGGAACTGCACTACTTTCCAAGCATCTGGAAAGTAGCAAAAATCATACCAATCCGCAAACCCGGTAAGGATCCAACATTGCCTTCAAGCTACAGACCAATCAGCCTCCTTTCAGCGCTGAGCAAATTGTTCGAGAAACTCATTCTCAATCGTTTGCTCAAGTTTGTGGAGGAAAGCAACATTCTCCTTCCGGATATAATTGAAATTTCAGTTGAAGTTGAAAAGACGCATCTGTTTCACTTGATAAGTTATACATGTAAGCCACACAAATTCAAGATATATAGATCATTTAAAGTCAAAAAAGTTTTCTTCGTCATTTACGTCTTTATCTGGTGTGAATGCTGCCATATACATGCAACCGGGAACGCTCCTTACTTACTTACTTAAGGGTCCTGTGCACCACCAGCGGTGCAAAGGGCCAACGTGAAAGACTTCCATCCTGGGCAGCTGCTCGCTTATGCCTTGACCTGGGCCCAGGTCAGATTCCTATCGACTTGCTTAATTTCCTTATTGAGGCTCCACCGCCATGAGCCCCTGGGTCTGTCTCTGCTGCGATGTCCTGCCGGATTCCAATCCAGCGCTTGCTTGCAGGTTTCGTTTCCGCCCCGTCGAAGTGTGTGGCCGACCCACCTCCACTTTCGCTCTCGAATTTCTGTTGCTATCGGCTTCTGATGACATCGACGATGGAGCTCGGCATTCGAGATCCAATTGTGAGGCCACCAGGCATGAATTATATACCGCAGGCATTGGTTGAGTGTTCTCCGCTGATACACACCACGTCTCGCTGGCGTATAACAACACAGATTTCACGTTCGAGTTGAAAATTTGGATTTTGGTGCGTTGACTTATCTGGTTGGATCTCCATACCTTTCGTAAACTCGCAAAGGCAGCCCTAGCCTTCTTGATTCGTGCACCTATGTCGCTCTTGGTCCCGCCGTCCGACGCTATTTGGCTGCCAAGATATTGGAAACTTTCGACCTTCTCCACTGCTTGCCCCGCTACCGTAAAGTTGGAAGGGTTGCCCGTGTTGATATCCAACGATTTGGTCTTGTTGACGTTGGTTAGACCTGCCGCAGAGGAGCGTTCGGCTAGGTCATCGAGCTTACTCTGCATATCAGAGCGCCGTTGTGCTAGTAGAGCAACAGAAACGCTCCATACCGTAGTAAAAACGTTGCATTACTTCTGATCGGCCACAGATGTGTCATGAGATCCCCCGCTATGGGCCATCATCGTTAAGTGCGTTGCGCGTTACAGCGCCACCATCATCGGCGTCGTGACGCAATGTCATCTATGTACCAGGTCCGGGCGAGTGGATTTTCCTTTTCAGGGCCAACAACCAACAAACAAACGGCCCTTTTCAGAGCTACCAATTCAAATACAGCAGGAGCTAAGATAGTAGACCATCGATCACTTAAAAGAACTGAATGCTCAACAAATTTGTTTCGTCCACTAGCGGTCTTACGTCAAGCTTCCGTACGTGCCCCTAGGCACAGACCCTTCTACTTTTTCAGCAGGGTAATGCCTCAATCCATATATAACGCCAATCAAAGGTTTAAGCGAAGACAACAAATCAAGAAGACTGGCAACATTGCCAGAATCCAAGCGACAGATACAGTGGCGCTGCGCTTTAGTGAAGGTGGAAGCAACGCATAGAAAAATGAGCAAATACACAAACCCTTCTTCTGAGGATGTAATCTTTGCTATCAAATTCGTTCGAAGCATTTACCTTTGAGCGGCAGATGACACGATTGTACCTGTCTCATAGCGATCGTATGATAAAATGGAAGAGTCGCCAGTCTTCTTGATTTGTTGTCTTCGGTTTAAGGCAAAGAAAATCACCGTTCACCGGCCATTCAACAGCTTGCAGGTCAGATTGTAACCCTATCGAGATCCTTTGGGGAATAATGGCATCAAAGGTTTACGCAAATGGACTATTTTGTAGAAGACCAGGGTATTCCATATGGTTGATGGGTCGGCAACCAACAATTAAGAAGTCGATCTTTTAAAATTGTGCTCGTACACCTGTTTTTCTAAAATTTAGTTTCCAGACTCACTATAATTCATTCCTATATCACGCTTTTCAACAGCACGTTTTTCTCGTCAATCGCGATTTTCGTAGTATTTTGGAGTTCAATATCCTTAATCACACACAATGCGAAAGAAAATCCGCTTACCTTAAACACAGTAACACACTGCTCTTCGCTCTATTGCGTTGATCACGTCCATCCCAAAAGTTCATATCGTTATCCAAACGGCCGAGAGCCTGCGAGAGCAGTAAATTCTCCCGGGAAACACTTTGAACGTGTCAGAAGCGTGACAATAATAGAGAGCAAGGTACGTGTGGTTATCCCCCTCTTCTAGGCCATCGTCCAAAACCAATATCAAAACACACCGAATCCACCCGTCGAAGTCAGCTCTTCCGAATCCCCGTCACCGGTATCTGCTATCCAACCAGGGGGGACTGCACGGGAGTCTAGCAGTGGGAAATTAAAAAATCACTCCCCCGTCCACCAGATGACACACCGGCTGGCTGGTCTCACGTTCCTTTCATCGAACCGAGGAAAAATTCCGACGAAAACGTACAACAGCAGCAGCATCACCAACGCCAACCACTCAATAGAGCCCACCCCTCCCCTTCCCCCTCAACACCCCATCTCGGATCTGGCAATGTGATCTCTTCCGGTCGGTAGTTTTCCGGCGAGTCACATCATCACACGCACGTTCGAAACAGCAAACATTCCCCTCGTCGTCGGCGTCGTCGTCGTTGTCGAACCAGTCTTGTTCAAAGTGGAGTTCTATCTGCAGTTCTTATGTCTGGGAAAAGTCCTCGAATCGTTCAATGGTTCGGGCATCAGGCGTTGCCAGCAGGGTTCGATCTCCCCGGAAGCAGATTCGTCCGGCTTTTTGGACTATCGTTTTCTCTGGCTGTCATTATCTCGATTCGAATGCGGGTTCTGTCTGACTGTTCACTGTGCTCCGTTCTGTTTCGGTTCGGGTTCTGGCCTGACAGACGATAGCGCAGCGGGCGGCACAGATTTTATTCCGAATGCAATTTGATTATTGTATTATATTTTCGGGCTCTAGCTGTTTATAAATACAATTTTCACAATCATTTACGGTGCTATGAACGTGCTTGGGTGTGTTTGTGTGTGTGTGCGAATCAATGTCTGCTTCGAGTAGTGTCCCCGGCACTTGGGCCCAGGTGTGAGGGAGTCTGATTTTCGGATGACGCCGGTCGTTTCCACACGTAGAATCCTTATATCTGATTGCAGAGAACTATCCGGTTTTAAACTCCGGAGCACGGACTGGGTGAGAAAATCATACCAAACGACACGAGTGCTTTGGGTAATGCAAAACTTTCGAGCAGTGCTTGTGGCGGCAGCAAGCGAAATGTAAAATGTATTTCCTTTAAAGTTGATCAATTTGGTCCCACAAACACACACACGTGGAACATCGGTCATGAACGAGGACTGGGGGGTTATCTGAAAATCGGAACTCAATCCTTTTAATCCGGTTCTCGTCGTTCGAAGCGGTATTTTGCTGCAGCCGAAGCAGACCGATGAATGGTGAAAGAGCACCTTGCTAAATTCACACCAGTTATCACTATTATCTGCCCTACCTACCGACCGATGCTGGATGTGCGTTGCAGCAGGGGGGAGGCAGGGTTTTATACAAATAGACGATATCTCGGACTGGGTACATTTATAAATGGGGGAATTTTAGAGGGAACAGAATTTACTATTGTTGCCCGACTCGTTTTTCGGGTGTTGGTCCCTTTGAAATGGTCATTTGTCACTCTGATACGTACTGAATCGTAGTCTTGTGTGGATGACAATGGTATTATATCTACATCAGGATTTGGATCACGTTCGGGCAATTCATGGCCAAATATATTGCTGTGCAGCTTGCATTTTACTCGAAAGCATTGAAACTTTAAGCATTTGTTGCTCAGTTAACTCTCTCTTACTCGATATTTTCCAGTTTGATATTGTCGAAACTCGATGGAAAATGCGGAAAGTGTTTTAAATTTGTTGAGATCTATACATGGATGGATCGGTATAGATATGGTGGACTGACAGACTTGATAGGAACGCAGTATATCAGATACCTGTTGGCTATTCACTGACGGAGTCAAAGCGTTTTAAATCATCCGGCTTTGCCATTCCAGAATGACTGATTTTTTACGTAGGACTTCGTATTTCTTTTCTAAACTCGGGGTCACATTAAGAAATCGAAAATGAGGCATGTAACGAAAACGGGGGTGTTTTTAAACACATATTTCTCCAAAACATTAATGTGAAATACATCATGAATTACATTCGACGAGCAATTCATCCAGCATTTTTTTGGCGTATAGTTCAAATAGTTAAAAAAAAATAAACAACTAAGATATTTAATGAATATTGGAAGCATCAAATTATCCCATACATTTGCTTAGACCACAAGATGTCTTTCCTAACAGAATCATCACATAGTTGGTACCAAAAGAAATAAACTAAAGTCACATTTCAATTCGAACTTCGGATGTGTTCCAAGGCTGCCTGCAAGAGCGCTTATTTCTTCACGCTATTATTGCGCAATCGACGTTAGCATGATCATGAGCATGATTGACCGCCCGAGGATGCAACTATATTATTGCCAGATCAGCTGTAATTACACAGAGAACCAATAGACGTTGCTTGGGACCAGCATTCATCCTCAATGTGTGATCTAAAATTAGGCAATACCAGCGTCGGTCACTCAAGAAAGGATTGGATAGTTGACGTAATACTCGCTTTAATGAAAGCTGAGAACACCTCTTCACTTTCACGAGAAATCACTTGGGTAAAAGGGTTGGGATTACGCTCAATAGTGTGAGGGGCTTGGGTTCTAACTCACGATCTTCTGCTAAGTTAGCAAAAACGGTCGCTCTAAGGCCACCGTGCCCCTTACATCACAACAAGCTACGACCGACGATTGTTCACTATCGGTTACAAGAAGGTATTACAATGAAATGAAATCCCCGAAAGAAATGAACAATGTCCTCTGATTCCACCGATTTATATTATTAACGATTTTCTACAATAGAGGCCTGGATAGATAAATTCAGTAATAAAACGAGGCTTGGGTTTTAACTGTACCTGTGGACTGGATTTTTATACGCCGCCGGTCGGTAAAATGCATCTTGAAAGCGTTGAAAGTGGAACTTGTGTGTGGTGTAGCGATTTTCATTTAGTTTTTTGACATTTGTTCGCACTATTTCGATCCATAGGAATGAATTTTTCAATCCAGTCCGATACCCAAGTAACAATCTTAATGCTTGGAAGATTTATTCTTATTTTATCATTGTTTTATCATAGCATCCTTTACAGCCTGTGGTTGTATTACGGTTTTGTGTGGTTGTCATAAAATCAGGCCGTCAAGTCGTTTATAAAACTGTGTTTTGAGTACTAAATTAAAACTCAGGCATCATTGTATTAACGGTAGCTGTAAGGTGGTTCTGTATCAATACTTATAACTGAAGAATAAAACCAGGACAAAACTTGAAGCACCCTCATACCTTCATTAATGCCTCATTACAACTATCATCTTTATCAGAGGCTCAAGATTCACAGATAAGAAAAATACTAAAACAAAAATACTCTGAAAATTGTTACCAATATAAAATGGAAATTTAATTAATCGAGTGCCTTCAGTGCTTTTGAACACAATTAAGATGAGACCAGCGCCAATATGAAACTCCTGGAGCATCTACAACTATGGGTTCCCTCATTTAACATAAGGCACAGTGCGGTGAAGGAGCTCCTAAAAATATTGAACAAGTGGCATTTCGATACACTTCCGAAAGATCCACGAACCCTTCTTAAAACTACGCAGTCAGTTTCTTCACTAAATCCGGTTGGAGATGGCCAGTATTGGCATCCTGGATTTGAATCTTTGTTTCGAGAGTGAAAATCTGAACATTCTGAAGCAGATAAAGGCAACTAAGAAGTTTTTTTTTTCAAACGCCAACCACGGCCCCCTCTTGCACGTTTTTCCTATATCTAATTAATAGCATGTTACAGAATCTGACACCCCCCTTCTCTAAATTATATCATCCCACAGGCTCGTGTTTATTTTTATCTATACTTATTAACACATGCATACCACACATCTTGTTATATTTCTAATATGTACATTTTTAGCAGTAAATAGTAAGATGGGTTAATAGTAAAATGGGTGTCCTCCCTGCCTTGATTTGGGTCCAGCTTGGCTAGACTGGTTAAGATCAGTTCTGTAGGCCGTACTGATGGCCCAAAACTTTAGGTTTAAAGCCTAATGATATTTTCTCTCATTCTGCCTTTTCCGAGATGAACTCAAAGATCAGAATCGATGTTTGTGATGATGTGGTGATGCTTGAGCTCGTAATCCTTGCTGCAATCAAAATATATTTACTACTGTGATCGTGTTTGTCAGTTCCTTCAAGACATACTCGTTTGGCATCATTGAACGAAGCGGAATGAATGAACTCACCACACGCGTGTTATTTTATGCTCGTTTTACTTTCAACAGGACACTTTATACCATAATTATTATGAACCATCCATGAGATCTTGAAGTTGTAAACAAAGAATATCAAAAGTCATAACTGCAGGGTTGCCAAACTCATGGTATACTGAGACTGACGCCTTGATTGCGACATTTCAGCACGTTCGGCACAACGCTTGGCACAGTTAAAGGACTCGGTACAGAATAAGATGTGCAGAGTTGAGTACCCCTTGAATAATGTCGTCTTATTTTCAATATACAACAATATCAGTTTTATTACAAACTGACATTGATCATGATTTCACATCAAACATAGAAAGAATAAAACCGCAATAATATTTCTCTATATAGACTAGCATCCAAATAAACCCAACTTAAAACCTTCAAGGATGTCAAAATATTTTGCATATCATGTTTTATCTACTTCTTCAGCAGTGATTAATGCGGTTGTAATATAGTTTTGTGGTAGTCTTAAAAAGGTTTACATAGTTGAAGATGATAATTTCAAATAACAGACTACAGTGGTAATTTTGATACGATAGATGAGGAGATTACTGTCAGAGTAAGGCAGTGTGAAAATTGCATATAGAGAGTAGAAAGCGAGCAAGGACAACTTAAGGAAGGTACAAATCGGTTTGATCAGCTCTCTTTACCAAACTCCCCCGTTGAAGAGGGATGGTGAGGGGTATTCCCCCCCGCCACCACTGGCAAAAAGAGATGACCACCGACACGCTCAAGTACCGACGATATGTATGAAACAGTTCTATCGATTAGCTGTTGTATTCATCATTACTCTCGGCCGTCACAACAGTTCTGGCGACGAGGATGGTGAATCCGGGAGGAGAAAGTGATGCTGCCCGTGCTGCTGCTGGCGTTCCACCACCAAGTTTTGCTATTGACCCCTTTGACAAGCGCAAGTTGAAATGGATGCGGTGGGTGGAACGGCTGGAAAATGCGTTCACCATTTACGGAATCGTCGACGAACAGATGCGAAAAAGTTTGCTGCTCCATCATATGGGCCCTGATAGCTACGATATATTTTGCGACAAAATCGCACCGGAGGTGCCCCGTACGAAAACATATCAAGTGATTGTTGAAATTCTGGAAGCGTTTTTTAATCCCCGCCCACTGGAAATCAGTGAAAACTGTCGTTTATGTGCCGTCGCCAAGGCGACAAAGATGCTGCTACACCAGAGGAGTCCGTTGATGAATATTTGGTTGTACTTCGACGGATTGCAGTTACTTGCAACTTCGGCCAGTACCTGGAAACTGCACTCCGGAACCAGTTGGTGTTTGGCATTAAGAGGAACGACATTCGAAGCCGGCTGCTGGAAAGAAGGGAGCTCACACTGCAGGATGCTCGTGATATCGCTGTGGGTATGGAACTCTCCAAGAAAGGTGGAGCTGAAATTGAAGGCAGCCAAGGTAAGCAGAAAGTCCACAAAATGCAGCACCAGACACGTAAGTGGAACAAGTCGAAGAGCAAAATAAACGATGGGGAGAGGCGTTTTGTTCAAAAAGGGGCCGCTGGGAGTGATATTAGCTGCTATCGTTGTGGTGACAAGTCGCACCTTGCCAATGCTTGCAAGCATAAACAAACTGAATGCAAATTCTGTGGACTTGAAGGTCACCTAGAACGAGTGTGCTTGAAGAAATCTGGGGCAAAACCTGGTGGTACACGACCGGCGGGTAAGCAAAACACAGTGCAAACGAACTTCATCGATGATCTCGCAAAAGACTACAGTGATTCCGAAGTTCGTGAAGTATGCTCGGTGAACTCCATACCGGACAATCAAAAGTTTTGGTTGAAAGTGCGCGTAAATGGAGTTGACTTACGTTTCGAGGTAGATACGGGATCGCCCGTTACCATCGTGAGCGTAAATTGTAGGAAAAAACTGCTCGCGGGAGCGATTTTGCGGAACTACGATGTGAATCTCGTGAGCTATTGCAACGCTATCATTGAAATGCTCGGGATAATGGACGTGTGTGTCAAATTCGATGGAAAAAACATACTTTTACCATTGTACGTCGTGAAGTCGGAAAAACATCCGTTGATTGGGGGTGAATGGCTGTGTCGTACGCTGGTCGATTGGAACACACTGTTGTTGAAGAAAAGTGCAGTTAACGAGATAGGTAAAGGTACTCCTGGAAATAACCAAACTGCTCCTGATCCTGCTGCTACTGTGAAGAGACTGCTGCAAAAGTTTCCGAAAGTGTTTGAAGATTCTATCGGTAAGATCTCCCGTGTTCAAGCGAACCTGCCACTGAAGAATGATGCCCGTCCCGTATTCCTGAAAGCACGTAAAATTCCGTTTAATCTGCAAAAGGTTGTTGAAGCTGAGCTCGACAAGTTAGAAGCTGAAGAAGTGTTGATAAAGGTCAACCGTAGTAATTGGGCGACGCCTATTGTGCCAGTAAAGAAATCCCACAACCGTGTACGTATCTGCGGGGATTATAAACAAACTGTCAACCCTAACCTGGTGGTGGAAGCACCCGCTTCCAACGGTGGACGAGCTGTTCGCCTCCCTGGCTGGCGGGCAGAAATTCAGCAAAATTGAAAGTTGCTCCGGAGGATCGTGAAATTCTTACCCTAAGCACTCACCGAGGTCTGTATCGTCCAAGCCGTCTGATGTACGGGGTGGCATCGGCGCCTGCCATCTGGCAACGACAAATGGAGGCATTGCTGCAAGGAATCGAGGGTGTCAGTGTATTTTTGGATGACATCAAGATCACTGGACATAATGACGAGACTCATTTGCGTCGATTGGAGGAAGTATTGCGCCGTCTGGATGAAAATAACGTTAGAGTCAACCGTGACAAATGCGAGTTTTTCACGGACGTGATAGAGTACTGCGGGTATCTGATCGATTGTAAGGGCATCCACAATATCCAGAAAAAAGGTAGACGGAGATGCGGAGACCGGAAAACAAGGACGAGGTACGTTCATTTGTTGGTCTTATCAATTACTATGGTAGATTTTTCCGGAACCTGAGCACTGTGCTTTATCCCCTGAACAACCTTCTTAAAAACGATGTGCCGTTCGTATGGAGTAGGCAATGTGAGAAGTCTTTTCTCGCTGTGAAGGAACAAATGCAAGCGGAAACTTGCCTCGTACATTATTCCTCCGAGTTGTCCCTGCTGTTGGCTACCGATGCATCGCCATACGGAGTTGGAGCCGTCCTTAGCCACATCTACCCAGATGGTTCGGAGCGTCCGATTCAGTTTGCATCCCAAACGCTGAATCGAACCCAACAAGCATACCTACAAGTGGACAAAGAGGCGTACGCGATAATTTTTGGCGTCAAGAAATTTATCCTGTGGTTTCAGACAATCAAGCAGGAATCAAAATATTCGGGCAGCACAAAGGATTGCCTATTATGTCCGCCCTGATGATGCAGCACTATGCAACCTACCTACAGTCATTTGATTATGAAATACGGTTCCGAAGGTTGGTGAACCATGCCAATGCAGATGCTTTGTCTCGGATTCCACTGAAATTAGCTGACGCAGATAACGTGATCGAAGAGTCGGACTTAGTAGAAATGTACCAAATCGACACACTTTCACTTACTGCTGCTTAATTAGCTCAAGCAACTGCTGAAGATTCAACCGTAAGGTATTTAATTCAAGGAGTCAAATACGGTGTACTGGTCGAGGGAAAGGATCGATTTGGAATTGACCAGAGCGAGTTCACTCTGCAAAAAGGCTGTCTGCTGCGTGGTATACGGGTGTATGTGCCACATTCTCTACGAAAGCAAGTTCTTGAGGAGCTGCATTCTACGCACTTTGGAACAACGCGGACCAAGTCATTAGCAAGAGGATATTGTTGGTGGAACGGAATGGACAGTGCTATTGAGGAAATGATCGCAAGCTGTGTCGAGTATCAGTCGGTGAGACCCGTGCCGGCGAAGATGGCATTACACTGCTGGGAAGCCCCTACTGCACCGTTCCAAAGAGTTCATGTGGACTTCGCGGGACCATTCATGGACACATACTTTTTCATTCTGGTCGATGCCTATACCAAATGGCCGGGCTCGAAGAATTTTTCTTTCACAAGGGGGAGAGATGTTACACTAGACTGATGCAAAATTTGAAATTTTCGCTCCACAGTGCTCAAACGGTTCCAAATTGGGTCCTGCTTAGCCTCCCAAAATTTGAACTACTTTAGTTAGAAAACTGACTTGAAACTGACTTTCAAGTTTATATGGGAATTACTATGGGAAAACTTATGTTTTTGTTTATATTTATCTAACAATTCACCACATCACTGTGCTTTTAAAAATGATAACAGTAATTGTAGCAAATTTTCTCAGCTACAACTTTGTTCAAAACCACTTTTCAATCAAATGCACTGAACAAAAGTTATTAATGATTCAAGTCACTGATGTCTTATGATTATGCTCATTCAACTGTTCAGCAGGCAACATTGGTGTTTCTGGTGAGAAGAATAGAGCACAAATATCATGGCTACTATGTCACACTGCAGAATACAGTGTTGCTAACAGAACAGCTGCTTGATCATGCCATAAGATTATCAATCTCTTAAACAATTAATAACTATTTAGTTTGACATTTAGCTAAAAGACGACATGAGGCAAAGTTGTAGCTTAGAAAATTTCCCGTAAGATTAGTTATAGAAATTTTCGAAAAATCAATATGGAAAATGGGTAGAAGACAATAAACAAAAAGTTTGGTTTTCCCATAGTAATTTCCATATAAACTTCGAATGATTTGTGCCAAGTCAGTTTCTTACAAAATGAGTTTAAATTTTGCGAGGCTAATCAGGACCTGATTTGAAGCCGTTTGAGCACTGTGGAGCGAAAATTTCAAATTTTGCATCAGTCTAATGTTACACCTTAGCATTCAGTATCTTGATTCATTTTGCCAATACCTTGAATTACTCACCTTCCCGACTTATCTTTGAGCATCTGTGTGAAAAGGAAAAGAAGTAGTGCGAAACAGTTACTGGTGAGATGCCAAAATCATGTCCAGGACGCGGATGAAGATGTAAAAGTTATTAATTAAAAGTGGTTAAATAAATTGAATTCGTCGATTAGCTGTTGTATTCATCATTACTCTCGGCCGTCACAACACGTATATCCCTCAATCGTTGGATTGTGCATTTATGTAACCATCCGGAAGAAGGGGATCTTTTTCGGGAACGATTGCGCTTCCAGCTGTTCGAAATGCGAAATGTTGCAAAACAGTATCGCAAACTATCTGAGTAACGGCTCCCAATCCATCGGGAGAAAACCGCCTGGAAGAACCCTGGATCCCACAGCGCAACTAAATATCGAAAGATAAACAAACTTTGACGTTAAACTTTTTGCAGGCAATTTTGTCTCCATAAATGCTGCCATAAATCTGAACGGGTGAGGATCAAATGGCTTTAGATAAATACAATTCAGCCTGCAAGTTTTCTTCATAAAAGTCATTTTAAAATCTTATGATTTTGTTAAGCATTATTTGAAAGCAAAACAACTGTTTCACACATGACTCATGAAAATCAACTTTCATGCCACCGCCATGTTACAATTAGTTTGCTTGTTTTTTTTACAAACTTCGATTTTCAATCTATAGTTCCTTGGATGTAACTTTATTTTGGTAAATTTAGCAATGAGCAAACATGTTAATGCGAAAATCATAAGAAAAAAATCTTGGCCTAGTTCGATCTGAAGAATATTTTTTTTTTTAATGTAAAGTAATTAGTTGTTAAGTTGTTAAGTAAGTTGTCATTCGAAACCTTTCTTGCTGCGCGAACAACCTTGGCTCACCCGTGAAGGGTGGAAGCCTTGACGAGTGACAAACATATGGGTCGTGTAAAGTTGCATAATTGCATTCTTGCCCGAGCGATGGCTCGGTGCCTGGAGTGGATAATTTTCTAGCATGGTTCATATTGACTGGGGTTTTGTTAGCTATGTGAGAATGGTATACTACAATTCGTTGAAATTCCGGGCAATTCGAAGGATTCATTAGCTTGGAGACAAAATCGATCTTGCTGGCAGCATACCACTTCAGAACCACCTTGGAGTAGTGTATACATTCTTCGACGTATACTTGGGATGTCAACGTCGAGGATGTGAATAATGGTTCCGTTTCCAGACCACAACTGCAAATCACTCGCCCCACGTCCAGTCGTCCAGATGTAAAACATTTGTCCGGGAAGCTGCTTAAAATCGAGTTTGACGTATGTTTCGTCATCGATCCAAGTGCAGCCCTTGTGTTTCGTCAAAACACGGTCGTACAAGAGCCTGGCACGCTTTTTGGCCACGGAATTCTGCTTCATGTGCCGGTTCGAATGTTTACTGGCTTTGTACGACTTGTATCCTTCCCTGGCAAGGATGTTCCGCTCGGTTTGAAAGCTGGCGTTATACCTTCTGGCCACATCTCGGATCGAAAGCCAAGACTGATTCCTTTCCACACTCAGGGTTTCCTTGTGGGTTTGAGCCCTCGACAAACTGTTGTTTTTGGCATCTTCAGCACTTTAGCCAGCTTGGTACCGGACCACTCCACAATATTCTTTCTTCTTTCGAGTTCCATTTGCTGTTATTTCTGAACGCGATCGACTACTTTGATCAAACTTGCACCAGTTATTCTCTATAGAAGTGTTAACAAACCCACTGTCAAAGATTTTCGATTCCCAACACTAGAGGCGTGCTAGCGGCGCGCGGGGGGCGTACCAATTTTCTTTTAGTCAACCGTTAATGAGACAAATGAATCATTTTTATCGAGATTTTTACCACTATGCATGAAGGTTCACTGCGAACAAAACATTTTGTGGCCATCCAAATATTGTTCTCGGAATATATCCATCTCTTCACAACTGCAAGCCGAAGCAGAAATCGCTTAAGTAAATAGCTACCCCCATTCAAACCATCAGCCATCATCTAAATAAGGAGGCAAACTTTGGCACATCAAGGGACAAGCCGTCGTGACATCGCTGTCGTTGACTTTCGTTCGCTGCCATCGATGTCGCTGTCACTGTAGCTGCGATGATGACGAAGACGACGACGGCGGTGGCGAGGACGATGGCGTCGTTGCTTCTCCTGGTAATAAAATGGTGATTGAGAGGTGACTGATGGCGTTTCGATCGCATTTGATGAGTTTTAATATATTTATGGCCTAGGAGCCAGCGCCACCAACTGAAATCGTGCGGGATGACACCCGGAACGTGACAATGAAGAGAAGCTTATTTTCAGAGAGTGGCTTAGCTAAATAATGGGCTCTCCATGAGGACACTTGGACCCGCGACACTTGGCAGGAGAAGCACATCGTTATCGGGTTGGAGTAAATTTATGACCATTTCGGGGGATTTGCTTGCGGCAGTCGGAAGATCATCCAAGCGAGCACAATTTGACCTCGGAGAAAAGTTGCCAGATTTCGGTGAACGAAGTTTTGCTCGATATGTTTGATTTCATCCACCAAATCGATTCCGTCAAAGTTTCCCATTTCCCGGGAAGGAGCAATTTGTTCCGAGCACATATTATGTGAACGACTCTCTGCAGTGATTGCGGGCTCTGTTGTGAACACATATGACCGGGCTTGGAAAAGTTTCCCTCCGTTTTTTTTTTTCGAACAGACTGCTCCCCATGGAGTCATTTGGTCGTCAATATTTTCGTGGATGGCCTTTTTTCTCCCAGTCCGGCAGCATGCTTGTGTGATGTGAAAAATTTCTCTTTATCAGTATTCTGATTTATGAGTCATGGACATTTGGAAACATAAATTTACGCTTATTTCATTTGAATACAAATACTCTGCGCTAGCTTCAAATGACTTCACCATAGTGGTTAAAGTTTAGGCATCAGGCTTTTATTACAAGGCAAATATGTGTTTGGCCAAGTGATCAGGAACACAGTTGAATTTGATGGACGTAATTTTTATCCAAAAAATGTCCCAAACTGTTTGTAAAATGGTCACTTGCTCTGCATAGATGGAAATCTCGGCACATAACTAAGTATCCCGAATAAACTCAAATGACACTCAGTGCAGCAATTCCCGTTCTCGCCTGAGAATGCACATCGCACGTTTCGCCGAGAAAAACGACCCATCAAGCATCGAAATTCCCCATCGCGTGCATGTGAATGCACACACATCCTTTCGAACATCATCTTGTCTGCGATGGCACTTTCCCACCGTTGAATGCTGGACCAGCAGCAGCTCATAAACCCTCGTAAAAAGGGGGACATAAATCAAATGAAACGCCGGACGTTCACACGCGCACTCCCCGTCTCCCGCGATGCGATGGTTTTACAACTGGAAAAAAGTCCCGTCACTCCAAGTTCTCGGAGGGACAAAAAGAGTTATTTACCCGATTCGGTCCTTTCCCAGTTTGCAAGGACATCAGAGATGAAAGAGTCCAGTTCAAGATCTTGGACGACCCGTTCGACGAGAGCCTCTAAAGAAAGAATGGGAAAACGTACGAACGTGGCACTACTTGAGTCAACCCCGCATTCCTCCGGCAGATGGAATGCGATCTTCGTGTTCATTTATTTGAGATAAAGAAAGTAATCGACGTCAAATGGGTTGGCAATAAAAATTCCAGCTCCTGGTGTGCGTGTCTGTTTGTTTGAATGGAAGCGACCAACAATGAAATTCATCAGAATCTGAATCATTCTGAAGAGGAGTAGCAAGCTTGTTACGTTAAGAAGAAAGCTGGGATTACAGAATGCTGTTGACATGACTAGAAATTATAGTTCAAAATTTAAGATTCCCTAAAATTCAGAATGGAAAATAAATATTCAATTTCATAGTATAATAAAATTACCATCATTACTAGCAACCTGGTGGGAAAAAAAACTACGTTTTGCATTCTTATTTTCTTACTACACCATTCACGATCCAATCGACCACGACAAACTTTTCCGATTGACATTTACCGCAACGTTCCGTCTCACCGTCTTCAGCCGTCTGTTTTATATCAAAGCCAGTAACCGGTTCCACTTTCCTGTCCAATTGCCTCAACTTCCGCGAAGAGTAATCCAACGCAGAATCGAAAGACGATGAAGAAGAAGACGATGGCGACGTCTTGGAAGGATGATGGTTTCACGCAATAATCTGTCGTCCGTCTTGGTCTCCTTTCCGAGGATCGGTCGGTCGGTCGGTTTTCCTGCGTCGCACCGGTTCTTTATAATCCACCATAATCGTCCGCACATTTTTTTTTCTCGCTAGGCAAGTCAGCAGGTTTCTTTCCCTATTTGGAATCAGCGTGTCTAAAGAGGATGGGCCGATGCTAGTGGAACAGTAGCTTATCTTCGTTCTTGATGTGTAGTCAATATTTGTTAATTTATCAGACGTAAATTGTTAATTAGGACGTATTAAATATGCTCGAATTCTTGAAAGGTATCTGGATTTAGAATTAGAATTGCGAATCTATTAATTCCGTTGTTATGATGATCATCTTCACACATTTAAGGACATGTTCTAGTGTTCAAACATCAACTAATCAACTTGTAACTTTTCAAGATTTTAGTCAGTCACATCCCTAGCACTGGCGTGCACAGGGTGGGGCAAGGTGGGGCAAGGTGGGGCAAGGTGGGGCAACTGCCTCTCCTTTTATAAATAAGATTTTTATTTTCACATTTACAAAATTATAATATAAAATAACTTGATTTCTTGATAACTTGGAATGAAGGTAAAATAACTTCATTTCATAAAATATGGCCACTGAAATCCTTTTATTGCGTCAATTTTGTTTGTGATGGTGCCTGAAAATTGCACCACAAGGTGCGTGAAATGACAAACTTCAATTGGGTCAAAAAATTCTTGTGTAATTTTTTTTTTCAGAGTGGTTCATGGAGGGTTAAAAAAAGAAGGTAAATTTAAGGTTGAAAAAATTCACCTTCGTGGTGGTAAATCGAAGAAAACGCTTTTTATTGAATATTTCCGGTGCAAAAATACCATCGAGGTGGGGCATGGAGGGACTGATCAAAATGAATAACTCTGGTTCTAAAATTGAATCACGCTAAAAACTTGGAGGAGCACTTTTTACTGAAAATTTCTGGTGGAAAGTTCGCAACACTGTGGTGAATGTAGAATCAAGGTTTATCAATTTTTCTGGTGCATAATTTGCATCGTTCTGATGAATGCAAGCTTCATTGAAAATTTATGGTGGAAAATTTGCACCATGCTGGTACATGAAGAGATAAAGCTTGAAAATTGCACCACAAAGGTACATGGTGAAATAAACTTCACTGACAATTTTTGGTGCACCGTTCTGGTGAATGGAGGAGCATGCTCTATTTAAAATTTTTGGTGCAAAATTTGCATTGCTCTGATAAATGAAATAAACGGAATATTTCTGGTGGAAACTTGCACTGGTCTGATAAATGATGGCACTAGCTTTATTTAAAATTAAGCAATATTGAACATTGCTGGTGGAAAATCTGCACCGTTGTAGTGACCGGATGGGCAAGCTTTTTGGAAAAATTTTGTCCTTAAATTTGCATCCTTCTGCTGAACAGAGAAACAAACTTTAATAATAATTTCTGGTGTAAAATTAGCACAATTCTGATGATTGGAGGGAAGCTGTTTTACTGACAATTTATGATGAAAAGTCTGAAAATAGGACAAGCTTTATTTGGAGGAAAACCTGCAACATTCTAATGATAGGAGAAGCAAGCTATAAGGAAATCTGCACCAATCAGAAGATTGGAGAAGCAATTTTTATTGAACATTAACTGTGAAAAATTTGCATCGTTCTGATCAATTGAAATTTTCTGGTGTAAAATGTTATGGGGGCAAGTTTGTGTTGAACATTTCTGGTGAAAGATTTGCAACAATCTGCTGCATGGGAGGCAAGCTGAATTAAAAATTCCGGATGTAAAAATTGCACAGTTCTGGTGAATGGAGGGGCATTGAACATTTCTGTAGAAAAACTACAACGTTTTGGTGAATGGACGGACAACTTAAACTTGACTTCCGAGAAGAACCTCAAGGGTATTGAATTCTGACGACAGTTCTATAAGAAAAGATTTCAGGGGATGAGTCCATGAAAAATCTGCGAATAATTTCTAGTGAATCCTACAGATAGTTCCAAGATAAGAATACCGAGAGAATCAAATTTTGAATGAAATTCCAAAGGGATGTTGACAAAAATTTCAAGGGAGTTCCGAGGATAACTTCAAGCGCATTTTGGAAAGGATTTCTGGAGAATACAGAGGAAATTTTTCTGAAACTTTAGGAGAATTTCAGTTCCAAGGTGCTCTGAAAAAAAAAAAGTTCAAAAATATTCTGAGAAGAATCTCAAGGATATTGAATTCTTATGATAGTACCAAAATATTTCTGGGGAGAATTCAAAGAAAATTCTGCGGATAATTTTTAGTGCATCTTGCTGATAGTTCCAAGATTATTTCGAAAAGAATACCGGGAAAATCAAATTCAGTGCCAACATTTCAAAGGGGCGTAATTGCTTTTGTAAACAATGGTTTTAGCCGTCAATTTCTCGCGAATGAAATCTCACTCCTCCAAAATAACAATGCTAGCTGGTAGAGGAAACATTTCTCTACCTGTTGGTGTCATTATTTTTCATGAGTGAGCTTTAATTCACGAGAAGTCGACGGCTAAATCCATTGTTTACAAATGCATTTACGCCCCTTTGAAATGTTGGCACTGAATTTTGAGTGAAATTCCAAAGGGATTTTAAGCAAAATTTCAAGCAAATTCCGAGGATAATTTTTAGCTCATTCAGTTCCAATGTGTTCTGAGAAAAAATCATGAAGATTTCTAAATATAATGCCAGAGGACTTCTGAGAAGAATTTCAAAAGAGCTCTTAGGAGAGTTCTAAAAAAATCCGAGAAGAACCTCAAGGATACTGAATCCTGAGGACAGATCCAAAGGATTTCTTGGGAGTATTTCAAGAAAATTCTACGTATAATTTCTAATGAATCCTGCAGATAGTTCCAAGATGATTCCGAAAAGAATACATAGAAAATTAAATTTTGAGTGAAATTCCAATCCCTTTCGAAAATTTCAAGGGAGTACTGATAATTTCTAGCTCTAGCCAGGAATATTTTTTTTTTGAGGAGATTCTTCTGAAACTCTAAGGGAATTTCAGTTGCAAAGTGTTCTGAGTAAAAGTCAAGAAGAGATCTAAAAATAATTCCAGAGGACTTCTGAGAAGAATTTCAAAAGAGCTCACAGAGTTCTAAAAATTTCGAAAAAACCTCAAGAAATTCTGAGGATTCAAGTCATTTTTTACCGTAGTTAAAAAGTTACAGCTGTTTATGTGCGTTGCAATAAATTCGGGTTTGTCCTTTATATCATCTTCAAAACATGTTGAATGCTCGGAATTATTTTCTGTCACCCCGACTGGCGGTACTTTCGGACGGTTCACGACGGATGGGATTAAATTGCCAAAATCCATTGGCTGTCTGAAAGCAGTTTGCATTGAAGAAGATGAACCACCACCGGAGCAAAAAATAAATAAAATTGGCTAAATTAAACAGTAGGAAAACAGTGGTGGGTGGACAGCACCATCTCCCACGCACTTTGGAGTACTCCCCATCCCCAGATTAAATGCACCATAGAAAAAAAATTGCCCCTCCTTAACAAGATTCCTGTGCACGCTAGTGATCCCTAGTACATAGAGCCAACGTGAAAAATTTCCATCATGGGCTCGCTTTTGCCTCCTGTCGACTAGTGGCGCGCACAAGGGGCAGCCATGTGCCTCCCAAAATGGTTTTGAGTTCACAGTCCATGCGCCTTCCTGATGTTTTCGATCCACACAACATTTTTTTAAGTTGTTCAAAATAAAATTTAATTAGACATCTCAAACTCCCTGTTATTGTAATTTTTTTTTTTATCTAGTTCGTTTATTTGGAAGGCTCAATCGCGTTAGCTTTACGGAGTTATTGTAATTTAATCTCTCAAAATTTTCAAAAGATCAAAAGTCACTTAGAACTTCCATCTGCTGCTTGAAAATCATCCAACAAATTATCATGTTTCTATTGACACCCTGAACGCCCTGCTGTTGCAGTTCAACGCCCAAAGAGGTAGTTTCTGAAAGCACCCCAAACGCCTTTTCTTTGTAGATTAACCTCCCAAAATGTTGGTATAGGTAGGACTCGATTATCCGGATTATCGATTTTTTTTTTCACTTCGGATAATCAAATCCTCGAATTACACAAAAAAAATGGTGAAGTTGTGTACAAGACACGACCGCATGGTTGACGTAGACTACGTTGAGATGTTTAGTGAACTTCTCGAGCATTTTTCTTTGATATTGATTTAAAATACAGTAGAAGTAACTTATATCGTCCATTTATTCCATTTTCTTCTCCTTGACATGTCAATCTCCGTTATAAAATATATTCCCCGTGCACACTTCAATGCCCATCCCATCTCCGTTGACATTTGCTATGGATAACACGTTTAACCAAACGCTTGATCGCAGTGAGATACCTCCGGTGGGAAATTGTTCATAAGCATGTTATTGAGGTTTTAAAGCACTCTACAAGTCTAAAATCATGGTCTACAGTACCCTCATAAAAACCAAATTGTTACTTGGGAGGTAGCCAATAAGCCCGCTAATTTGGATTGATTCCGTTATATAAAACTAACATACGACTAATACAGGGCTTTGGCGCATTATAAGTCGGATTGTTACTAAGCAGGCTTGTTGGTTACTTGGGATTGCCCCCTCACTTTCTTTCCATCAGCATAATCGAAAATTTGATATTCAGGTATGTGCTTTCACAAAATTAGAAAGTTTGGTCCATGTTCAATATTTAATCATAATTTGCTACTTCAAGCAATCAAAAATTCGTACATCCAAGCAGGATCATAATTGTAAATGTTCATTGGATAGCTTAACGTCCGAATTTATCCACCTTTATTAACTCTCCGTTACTCGCGCTGTTGTACTTTGTGCAACACACATGAGTTTTCCATTGCCATTTTGTTGCTGAGTTACCAATCGATCTGAAACCAACGAGTATTCCTCAAAAAACTTGTTTTGATCTTTACAAGCTAAACATTGATTACAGTAAGCACCTAAAAAATGGAAACCGCGTAAACTGTGACCATACTACGTGGGATTTGACTTAATTGATTACAACATGGAATATATTGAGATCCTGACCCGATAGAAAGTTACTGCCTCCGACAAAGTTGTTCAGGAGATCATAGCCTTGTCGCTGGCAGATAGTAGTTCAGAATTATCTCACTACGTAGCGCTAGTATACATGTGAAATTCTCGCATGTGATATATCTCGAGATCCTGATCAGATAGAAAGTTACTGTCTCTCACAAAGTTTTTCAAGAGGCCTATTGCTTGGTGCTCAATAGTTCAGAATTTGCTCACTACGCGACGCTAGTATACACGTGAAATTCTCATATAAAGTATCTCGAGTTCCCAACCAGATAGAAAGGTACTGTCTTCGGCATAGCTGTTCAGGAGGTCAAGGCTTTTTCGCAGGTGGACAGTAGTTCAGAGTTTTCTCACTTTGCGGTGCTACTATACACACTTAGAAATTATCGCCGACTTCGGTAATTTTTACCGAAATCTGAACAGCTGAACTTTTCGGTAAAATTTATGCAATTCAATTCAATTGCTTTTCAGCTACTTTGAAACTAAATCTCCACTAAAATGACAAGATTTGATCATTTAAACAAGGTTGAACATGTTTTGATATTACTTTTAAATTCAATAGCCTTTAAATTGAAGGTCAAAGTTTTACCAAACGTTCAGCTGTTCTGATTTCGGTAAAATTTACCGAACGCGGAAACAAACTCTTAGTGTGTACATATGAAACTCTTGCATATAAAATATCTCTAGATCCTGACCAGATAGAAAGTAAATGTATTGGACAAAGTTTTTCAGAAAGTCAAGATCTTTTTGTTGGGTGACAATAGTTCAGAATTTTCTCACTATGCGGCGCTGAAATACGTGCCTTTCTCGCACATTCAATAGCTCGAGATCTTGATCAGCTAGAAAGTTGCTGTCTTAGGCAAAGTTGTTTAGGGGGTCAAGACTTTTTGGCTGGTAAACAGTAGTTAAGAATTTTCTCACCACGTGGCGTTAGTATACATGTATACTTCTCGCATATGCTATATCTGGAGATCCTGATCAGATAGAAAGTTACTGTCTACGACAAAGTTGTTCAGGAGGTTAAAGCCTAGTTTTTGGTGCATAATGTTTCAGATTTTTTTTCACTACGCGGCGCTAGTGTACACGTGAAATTTCACGTATAAAATATCTCGAGATCCTGACCAAATAGAAAGTTACACTCTTCTGCAAAGTGGTTCAGGAGGTTAAGGTCATTTAACTGATGAACAGTAGTTCAGAATTTTCTCACTGCGCTGCGCTAGTATACACGTGCAATCCTCATATATGCTACAGCTCGAGATCCCGAACAGCTAGAAAATTACTGTCTTCGGCAAAGTTGTTAAGGAGATCAAAGCTTTTTTGCTGGTTAACAGTAAATAGTTCATAATATTTTTGGTATTCGGCACTAGTGTACATATAAAATATTTGTTTTTGCTATAGCTTAAGGTCAGGAAGTAACTGTCATTGTAAAAGTTGTACATGCGGCAAAGTTCTTCCGGATGGTGAACATGCAAATTTGTTTTGTTCAAAGCTCTTGTAACGCCCCCGCTAGCTATCATCAGACTGACAGCATAGCGGAGACGCTTCATAATGAGGCTAGATTGATATTGGCGTTACGATCATTCGTAGCACCCCATTATCGATATTTCTAGCGCGGACAACAACCAAACCCGTCGCGAAGTGTTCGTGTTCTTGATGTATAGAGACATCAGCTGTCTCCCTCTCATACCATGCAATCTACAGATTGATAAGAAAAGATTATACAACAAAAGCGGCCAATCAGAATCGGCCGCGTGTAAAATTTATTTATTTTTTATTTATTTATTTATTTGTCGTCAATCAGTGTAGACCGTTTTACAATAGTGCTGTTGCCTTACATGCTATTTTAAAACATACGTTTTATTTGAAATTGTCAGCAAATGTAGACTGCATATACAAATATCTAAAAAATAAAAATTGTTTTAAACTTAACGAGATGAAATCCTAGCAGTTAGTGTTCTCCTTACTGTATCTTTAGACATCGTTAGATCTATATGCTCACAATAATTATTATGCACTCTCATCATTCTATTAATTGGTCCATTTTTACCATAATTCGTTCTGTGAGGTGACAGTTGAAATACATTTCGAGTTCTTAACATGCGTGATGGTACGTAAAAATTTAATCTTGCTAATATTTTTTCTGAATTTACGCGTTGTGAGATAATATCATTGACAAAGGAAATCATGGAAATTTCTCTTCGTTTCTTAAGTGTTTCAATGTTTATCAACATGCAACGGGACTCATAAGAAGGAAGGGGAAAAGAGGTCCAGCCTAGTTTCCTAAGAGCAAATAACAAAAACTGTTTTTGAACTGATTCCATACGATTTATATAAGTTTCATGGTATGGAGCCCAAACCACACTGCAGTATTCGAGAATTGATCTCACGTAAGCTATATAAAGTGTTTTGATGGTATATGGGTCTTTAAAATGATAACTAAATCTTTTTATGAATCCCAACATATTATTTGCTTTGTGAATTGTGGTATTCACATGATCTACAAATGTCAACTTCGAGTCAAGAATTACTCCTAAGTCCCTAATTTTATCGCACCTTACAACCAGCTGGTTTCCTAGAGTACATGTAAAATCTAGAGTAGTGTTTTTTCTGGAATATGATATAATATTGCATTTTTTAACATTAATATCCAGCAGACTTTTAACGCACCAGTTGTAGAAAACATCGATTTCATTTTTAAAATGTAGCAAATCAGAATTGTCAAAGATTTCCATGTACAGTTTCATATCGTCAGCATATATGAGCACATTTAAACGATTTAATACAAACTTCACGTCATCCACAAATAAAATAAATAATAAAGGACCTAAATGAGATCCCTGTGGAACTCCCGAGGTAACATTAACTGGCGAAGATATTTTTCCTTTAAAGCGGACCATCTGTGTTCTTTCTGTCAAGTATGATCCAATCCATTTTAAAAGTGTACTTGTCATACCTAAACGTTTTAATTTAAAAAGAAGTAAGGGAATGTCTACTCTGTCAAAGGCCTTACTAAAGTCAGTGTTTAAGGTTTCAACGGTATTACCTCTATCCATTGCTTCAATAGAAAAGTTTACAAATTCCAACAGATTAGTAGACGTTGACCGACCTTTAAAAAAACCATGTTGATTATTTGAAATGCGATGCTTAACCTGGTTAAATATTTTCTGGGTAACAATTGCTTCAAACATTTTAGGAATGCATGACATAATTGCAATACCTCTATAGTTTTTAATATCTGACCGTTTGCCAGATTTAAATATTGGAACTAAAAATGATTTCTTCCAAATTTTTGGAAAATCACCTGTTTTGAGAGATAAATTGTAAAGCCAAAACAATGGTTTAACAAAACTTGTTGCTATTTTTTTCAATAAAAATGGAGGTATTTCATCAGGACCAGGTCCTTTGCCAGCATCGAGACTTTCAAAAGTCATAAAAATTTCTTTAACAGTGATATTTTTAACTGATACGTCATTTTCCCCTTCATGTAGGTAAGAAAAATAGTTCAAATCGAGAGCATTACTGGATTTCTTATATGTGTTTTGGAAAAAACGAGCAAATAGGTTACAAATATCCTCACTATCAGTGCTATCACACTCTTCAAACTGCATGCGTGATGGGAATGTACATAACTTGAGCTGGTTACGAACATGGTTAATTTGATGAAGTCCCAAGTGGCTGCTTTTATCAAAGATGAATTGCAAAGTATCGTTTTCTCCTACAATTGGTAACAACAGAGAATCATTATCACTATCCTGTATAAAATTAACAGTATTCTGGTTAAAATCTCCATAAATATGAATTTTGGTTCTTGGATCTTCTCTTTGAATTTTCAGTTCTGCAGCAGTGAAAAACTTTTCGTAAGCTGGTTTTTTTGGAAAAGTGTGGAGGAAAGTAGACAGAAGCGAAAAGATGTTCTTCGCCGTTTATTAAAATTTTAACCCACACATCTTCAAATTCTTTTTGGCTTTCACTAACAATTTGTTCAGCTTGAAATGTAGCATTCACAGCAATAAGTACACCACCACCTGATTTTTTACCTGATAATGATAAATCGCGGTCACATCGAAAAACACAATATTTACTACCAAAGACCTCTTCGCTATTAATGCTATCAGACCAACTAGTTTCTGTTCCAATTATTATATCATATGTGCATCCGCTTATTTTATTTTAAATTTCATTTATTTTATACGCACTACGCATACGGTTAAAATTTTGGCAATAGACTGTAGTTTCACTTAAAAAAGAGCTACTTGATAAACTAGCGACATGGTCACTTACGTCATGCTGGTCAGGGGGTGAAGTGGCTGCATCCTGTCCGAAATCCCTCAAGTTATGTGAGATGCCATGATCCTCGGGCTCAGCTATGTTGTCATATTCTACCTCAGGTGAGTGCGTCAGTGGTGCCGAAAACACGCATGTCTACATGTGCACGGCTGACACGATGTAGAGGAAGAATTCCCCGGAGCCATACCATGTGAATTCTGAAGACCGCTTACTGGGTACGGGTTTATAGTTTCCCTTTTTTCAAACTGCATCGTAGGTTGATAATTAACCGGTGGTTTGTTGAAGACATTTTTTGCTGCTGAAAGCAGCTCTCGATCAGGTGGAAGAAAACGGGGGTTGCCATGATTTCTGATGTGGGACTGGTAGGAACTGTTGTTTTTGTTATTGCTATTAATGTTATCCTGTTCGTTATGTCGAATGATGCTCCGGTGACCGAAAATATTGCTGTGATTGGTACTGTAACCGTTGTCGGAATTCATGTTTCGATGATTACGATGCTTTAAACTGTTGCTGTGTATGTTGTTCCTTACGTTAGAATAATTTCGTGCTGTATTTTGTTTCCTTTTCCTTCTAGCTTTTTCAGCATGTTTTTGTTGATTTAGCCGTCGTGATTTGCGCGCGTCGTAATCTGACCAGTCTGCCTTCCAGACCCTCCTCATGCCCAAAAGACGCCACCCTGAGTCATCAACGTTTTGCTCATTGTTTAACTCTTCCAGCAAACTGGGGAGAGGGTCAGGTGATGGTGATATCACTATGGGGAGTCTGGCATATTAAGTGTGACACAGTTAATTTGGGTTTCGATGTTGCCAATACCAGCCGATAACGATTTCAGCTCATCTAATACAATACCTAACCCTAGTATAGGGTTTTGTTGCATTGAAACAGTAGAGCACAGGTCAGAAGTTATATTGCTGATATTTTTCAGCTCGTCCTTGAGAAAGTTAAGGTCTTCGGAAATTCCTGCTGTCATTGTTGGCATTGAATTTGCAAAATTTTCTTGTGAAGCTTTCATCGCTATGTCAAAAAGCGAAGTAATGTGGTTTTTAATAGCACTAACGTTGTCAGTAGAACCACTGCTTCCAGTTGCCGTCAGCTGTTTTTTTTTATATCGACGAGTAAAGCATCGAGTCGGTCGATCGCTTCATGGACAATGTCAGCATTATTTGGGTGAACCGTGGAGCGATGAGTCACCTCCGTGTTTTTGTTGACTTGGTCGACCAGCCGCGCTTGTTGCTCCACAAGCGCGTTGAACTCAAAACTAGCCGTTATCATAGTTTGGCATGAGCTACAGCATGGTAATACATAAGACAAAATGTTGATTGTCTTGTCTCTCTTGCGAATTGAGCTCCTCTGAACAGGCACAGGTACAGATAATCCTAGGCAGGCTGCGTGGAATTGACGCGGGCATCCAGCACATTTCCACATGCCGGAGTCAGTGGAAGAATCCACAGCACAAATTTCACAGGTCATTTTAACGGCGTACAACAACAAAAGTTAAAAAAAAAAACACACACACGCAAAACGGCACCCGCACGCAAAAATAAAATAAAATAAAATGAAAACGAAATTAAAGCGCACGCGGCTAGGAGCGACTGAAAAACGCGTCCACACTGATTGACGATTGACGATTGAAATGCAGAGAGGATATAAACACGACTCTGCGCGCGTGAGATGATCTGCAAGTTGGCTATCGAGCTAGACAGTTAGGAAGATTTAAAGCTAAACCGTAAATTTATTCAGAGCGAAAAATTATAAAGTTACCGAGCAGTGAGTGCTAAGGCACTGTCAAGTGCGGGAGATCGGTACTTTGAAAAATATCACCATCAGACAAATACTTAAATTTATAGTGCTAGTGTATCACCGAGATTATCGATTCGGTGAATCATACCAGGTCAATCCTTCGAAAGAAGGTTCTCGGTGGGGACCGAAAACTATCGGCGTCATCGACGTTCCACCTCGTGGTCGAGTACACAAGCACACAGCAGCCATCTTACACCAGAGTATCTCGGTGTCCAGTGCGTTTTCGCTCTCTAGTGCTTTCCGTCGTTCGGTGGTCACCCACCGAAGAAGTGCTCTCTGCTTTCTGCAGCACTACGCAAGCCACGCCGCGGCCCTCGGCCGCTAGTAAACCGTGGTCGTTTCACGCTCCGCCGCCTACGTTTCCGAACCTTTGTCGGCACCACTCGTCGGCACGGGTAGCCAACGGGATCCGCGAGAGGCTCGACTCACACCGCCGTGAAGAGTCGCCGATCGCACAACCGCAGTATTCTTTTATTCCGTATTCGCCTACACAGTGGCCCCCGGCCAATAGCGACAACCGTTGATCGTACCGCCGTGACTTCGTAGCACACCGAAGAGCACGCTGTGGCCCCCGGCCGATAGCAATAGGCCGTCGATCGAACTGTAGCGATCCCGCAGTCGAACAACGCTACCCACGCGGCTTCCGGCCGACCGCTTCAGCGAATGAGTCGTCACTCCGATTGGCGATTGGCAACAACGGCGTTGGCATTCCGGCGACCTCGATCACCTCCACGTGCATCAGCAGCAGCAAGTAACCCGGGTTGCCATCGAAAAAGAAAAGGTTAGAGTGCTTTAGTTTTTAAGTTTAACTCATGTGTCAAATAACAACCTGAAATACGTAGCTTCCAAAATTGTATTCTTTGCCCACACTTAGTTTCTCTTTGTGAGCGAGAACCAACCTGCAAATTCAATCTCAACCTTTGATCCCGTAAATATACATAGTTAAATGAACCTGATTGCATGTTTTTAGTGAATTAATCTCTTTTTGACACACGTTGATTGCATGAGTTTGATCGCGTACGTTAGACCCGCCCTGAGTGAGCTAGCTTGGCAAACTTAAACACGCATTTCCGCATCACATTTTTGTATGTGTTGGCGCTTAAGCGGATTTGTTGATTTCGATTCAGGGTTTTTGGTCAACGTTGGTCCGGGTTAGAAAGGGTTCGGTATAAACTACCACAACCTAGCCTGATTCCGTCTCATCTCTGAGTACCAGAATCCGTTAAAGCCATACGTAACATATTCCCCCTGAAAGAGGCCATTTTGGGTATCGTATCGTTCCGTTTGTACCGCTTTGAGTTTGGGTCGTCTACTTTCTAGCAGGTTTACTGTTACACTCTCTCATTTTACGTCCAATTTTTGATCTCCTTATGTTATTTGAATGGTATGAATGGTATAGCATAATAGTTCTACTACTACTTTTAATTAAGTTTTTTTTTAAGTCAATTATGAGAAAATCAATCATGATTCTTCAGAGTAAATTTTGAAAAATAGTGTAACCTTTGGTATACAAAATTTGAAAATGATATTGAGCAATTCGCCTCTTCGTATTTCCATTCAAAATCTTTCAAATGTTCTAAAAAGAACGAACATTGGACGTTTTTAGGGGGTGTCCTTAAAGTTATGATCGGGAGTGTACGGTTTTATAAATTTCTCCATTCAACTGAACACTCACTCTCTGAGTTAGTCTCGTTGTCCGTGCACACGTAAATACATGGATTTTTTTTTGTTCTAGCCCCTCGATAAGACATTTTGAAATTAGCCTAGAATGAAAGGGAGACTCTTAACATTCATTTGATGGAAGTTTCAGCGATATTGATCTTTTAAGATAATGTTTACCATCTGAGATACGTTTTATCACTAATTTATCAGAGCTTTAAAGGAGGAAGACTCACCCCAATTTATGTATCCACAAATCTGCATGAAAATCTTCACCAGTAAAAGAAATCCAGAATATATTTGTCTTATCCCACTTAGGCTGATGTAAATTGTATTTTTATTTTATGATATTTGATATGCGAGAGTTTTGAGAAATTTCTGTTCATCAGCCAAAAGATCTTTATCTCCTTAACAGCTTTGCGAAATACAGTAAATTTCTAGCTGTTCAGGATCTCGAGAAAATTTCACGTGTATACTAGTGCCGCTTAGGATCCCAAAACAAACCACATGCGAGAATTTCACGTAGATTCTAGCGCTACTGAGAAAATGTTGAACTACTGTGCACTAGTTAAAAATATCTGATCAGAATCTCGAGATATTTTACATGCGAGAATTTCGCGTGTATACTAACGCCACGTAGTGTGAAAATGTTGAACTATTGTGTACAAGCAATAGGCATTGACCTCATGAACAACTTTTTCAAAGACAGTAATTTTCTACCTGATCAGAATCTCGAGATATAGCATACGCGAAAATTGTACGCGTTTACTAGCGCTACGTGGTGAGAAATTTCTGGGCTACTGTCCACCAGCCAAAAAGTCTTGATCCCCTGAACAAATTTCCCGGAAACAGTTACTTTCTATCTGCTCAGGATCTCGAGCTATTGTATATGCGAGAATTGCATGTGGATACTAGCACCGAGTAGTGAGAAAATTCTGAACAACTGTCCACCAACGAAAAGATCTTGACTTCCTGAACAACTTTGCCAAAGACATTTACTCTCTATCTGGTCAGGATCTAGTGATGTATCACATGCGAGAACTTAACATGTATACGAGCACTACCTAGTGAGAAGATTCTGAACTACTGTTCACCAGCAAAAAGGCTCTGATCTCCTGAACAGCTTTGCCTAAGACAGTAACTTTCTATCTGGTCAGGATTTCGAGATATTTTATATGAGAATTTCACGTGTATACTAGCGCCACGTAGTGAGAACATTCTGAACTACTGTCCACCAGCCAAAAACACTTGACCCCCTGAACAAGTTTGCCGAAGACGGTAACTTTCTATCTGCTCAGGATCTCGAGCTATTGTATATGCGAAAATTGCACGTATATACTAGCGCCACGTAGTGAGAATTTTCTGAACTACTCCACCAACGGAAAAGATCATGACTTCCTGAAAAAACTTTGCCGAAGACAGTAACTTTCTATCTGGTCAGAATCTCGAGATATTTTATATGAAAATTTCACGTGTTTACTACCGCCGCGTATTGAGAAAATTTTGAACTATTGTGCACCAAGAAATAGGCTTTGATCTCATCAACAACTTTGTCGACGACTGTAACTTTCTATCTGGTCATGATCTCGAGATATATCACAAGCGATAATTCCACATGTATTCTAGCACTACGTAGTGAGAAAATTCTGAACTACTCTTCACCAGCGAAAAGGTTATGATCTTTAGAAAAACTTTGCCGAAGACAGTACTTTTCTATCTGGTCAGGATCTCGAGATTTTCCATGTTGTAATCAATTAAGTCAAATCCCACGTAGTACAGACCCCGTTTACGCGGTTTCCATTCACATTTTCTGTTATCCGCATTTTTTGGGGGTTAACTGTGATAAAAGTTTAGCTTGTTTAGTTAAAAACAAGTTTTTTAAGGTATACCCGTTGGTTTCATATCGATTGGTAGCTCGGCTGCAAAATGGCAATGGAAAACTCACACTGTTGTACAAAGTACAACGCGCGAGTACTCGTGTTACAAAACTTGGCGCGAGTAACGGAGGGTTAAGCACATAATGAGGAATTAGAACAACAAGTATTCAGAAATATATCTCTTAGCTTTTTGCTATTCTTGCATTTACGCAAAGACTCTCCAACCCGTTTTCAGAGGATTAATTTTTGTTGGTCCGAACTAAACACAGCACCATCCAGAAACTCGTTAATGCACTTGGTGCATGAATTTTGTAACAAACAATATTAATGTTAAGACCTGGAGGGTCTTTTCGATTTTTTTTAAAAAGGACGCGAACTCGTTGACGGTCGAAACAGAAGTGAAGTATGATTTTATTCCAATTATTTTCCTTTGGTTTGTTTTCCGTCGATCTTGTTTTCCGTGCTGAGCACCAATGCTACCGACGTGCCAGGAAGGCAGCTCCTCCCACACCTAGACCTTACCTTCCGACCCATCAACTCATGAACCGGGGACCAACGGCTTTACTTCCCTTCCGAAGGAAGGCGTGATCAGAGATGTTATGCCTCAGAACATCCCGGCGGCGCCGACTGGGATTGAACCCAGGCCTGCTGGGGTGAGAGGCAATCACGCTTACCACTACACCACCGGCGCCGCTATTTCAATTATGAGTTAAGTACAAAATGCAAACTAAGCATTGGCTACTCGTTGACAACAGCTTGAATTCCTCACGGGTTGAATGCCTCGATGTGGTGCAGCGTCAGCGTATCGCAGGTGCTCGGTCGTCCGGTTTGCTATATTGATGATTTGGTGGATTGGGTGTTAACTACTCCCCCTTTGAAATGTTGAGCCTCCTGGGTCAACGACTGATAGAAATGTAGGTGTCAGCAAGTGTCGGTGGTTGATATATGTAATGTAGCGGAAGAGCCTGTGGTTTTTCGTTCGGTGTACTAATGTTGATTGAAGCGGTTTGTTGACGTGCCTTAACGAAGATATAGAATTCAATTAAGATGATCAATGTTGTGGTGAACGATAATCCTCCCCACAATGACCATGATGTTACATCTGCCTTTGTCTGCAGGTATCCCAATTTGTTAATGTTTTCTAAATGAAGTTGATGTATTCTGTTAATGTTAACAGTTTCGTATGTTTGAATTCTGGATAGGTTTAGGTGAGTTGATGGCGTGAAGAACGGTTGTTCTACGACTCGGATTATTGCGTTCGTAAAAGTGTAGTTTTGAAAGGCAATAGAACAGTTTTCATAAACGATCAGATATGAGCCTTGTAGGTGTCTGTTCGTAGCTCCGCAGGTGTTGCGTAATGTATCGTTTACATCGTTCAAAACTACTGTAGTGGTTCCCATCTCAATGACTGGAATGTGATTGAAGACAGCTTCGAATGAACAGTTGCTTGTCCATGGTTGTCGTGCGTCCCAATTTTGTGAAGCATATTGTACCATGAGTCAGGCATTTTACCCCGCTTTCATTTTAGAATCGATTTAAAAAATGCCTTGAAATTTATGAAAACCATCGTTTTGGAGTTAGAAATCACTCGATCTTTGTACTCACTAAGAAATAACTAATTTTACACGTGACGGAATCCATCTTTGACATAAAAGATGCAACATAAACAAACATGTCATGTAATATTAGGTGCTCAGAGACTGAAAATTTTGTTGCTCAACGTGCTCAGAGACTGAAAATTTTGTTGCACAACGAACGTTTGAATAAGCTATATTTCACGTCTGTTATGACTCAAATTTATGTCAAAATTGACGCTCGTATGTGTGACTCTCAGAGCACCTACATTTACATGAATTTTTCTACTTTCTCCATTATTTTAGCTTCCATTCACCAGCAACTGACGACCTTTCTTGAACGGTGCGTTTTGCACCATCCTACCCCATATGATCCTCTACACGAATCGATCCAACTTTAAAGTAGACAAAATCGAATAGAAGCATCGAAAAGCTCTACGATATTTGCGACAGCAAAACATTCCCGGCAAATAAAAAGCACGGGAAACGCAATTCAGGACCGTAGTTAGCACCATAAAGCATTGCGCTTTGTTATACAGGTTACATTGTCGCTCGAAAAAAAAGGAAGAACGCCCGAATCACGGAAGGTTGCACAATACCTTCGCAGGAAGATTTCCATCATTCGTGATTTTTCATTTCTGTTTTATCACTTTCCTTCCTCTCCGATGTTGGACGGTTGTTTCGTTGCTGTTGTTGTTATTGTTACACGGAAAACACCCGAGAGCGATTACGGTCCATGTAGATCCTTTGCAATGACTTTCACTCCGCTAGAACTACCAGCAGCCGTCGTCACAGCCAGCCAGAAGAGTGAAAGTTGGCTCGTTCTCGGAGATTTTTGGTTTTTGGGAGAAAGCTCTCGCAGCATCCCTCGGACCGGAGCAGGCGTTACGTTCGATGACGATGATGGTCGATGATGGAGGATTCTCCCGAAACGTAACGGCTGCAAGGAAACCGGAGCACCGAACCTCGGCACAGCGAGCGGCTCAGTTGCAACCGAATCCTTGCGTATGACAGCCGTCGGTGTGTTGGTCCCGGTCGGTGGAATTGATATCGTCTTTGTTCGCCCGCTGTCTTCGTCTTGGTCGTCGTCGTCGTCGTCGTCGTTGTCGGTTGGGTTGGTGTCTTTGAGTTGAGAGATGACGGTGAGGTGGGTTGAATGAAGGAAAAGTACCACGCCCCAAGTGGAAGGAAGAAGTCCCTTATTTTTGCGGAATTTTCAACCGAGAAAATCATGAATGTCCTGAAAAATGAACGTGAATGGAGATGCTCACAGCTGTGAGTGAGTAGTAACAGCTGTCACTAGCAGGTGACGGAACCTTTTCCTGGTGGATAGGGGGGAATGGGGTTACTCGGAAAGGGGTGCCGCTGTGAATATTGTACATTTGCCTGTGATAAGTAACTAACCAGTTATGCTACTGTAGGAAGAAGGTGCTATACAAGTTGAAGTGAGCAGGAAGAAATAGTAAACGAGCCATGATCCTGAAGGGTGGTGGAGCGAATCGACGCTGGTGCTTCGATCCTTGGATGCTATTGTTGTGGATTGTTGCGCTCGCAGTGGAAGGTAAGGCTTTCGCACAAATTCACAAAATTCACGTCTCGGTGTTGATCCTTTTGCTTTATTCAGTCTTCAGTCACATACACACTTGCGATGTTTTGATAACTGGCAAATCCTTCGCAGAAGTATTGGTCTTTTGCTTCTCAGATCTGGTGGGGAGCCACCCCCTCGGCAAAGGATGATACAAGGATTAGCACTTTTTACAGGCGAGACCCAACCCCACGAATTGAAAATAAAAAAAAAGTGACTGGAAGTATCCTCATGTTGTCACGTTGTGGGAGCTGTTTTCTTTTCCGATGAAATGGTATCCATTTCTAAGCCTCCGTTCACTGGAAGAGGGGACGGCTTTGCCAGAATTCCCATGCTTTAATTTAGGAAATGAAAACAGCAGATCAAGTTGATCGGAAACGGGCGAGTGAAAGGTTGGTTCGGGTTTCCTGGAATGGTGGATTTATCCGGATTTGCGCCTATTTTTAGTGAAACCTCCTCCCCGGGGTGAAATGATGATTGCTTCTGGGCAAGGAAGCCTTTTTTATGGTGCCCTGGCGATTGATTACATGAGTAGGTCAGTTCGTTTGTTGTTTGGATTCCAACGAATAGTGGTCACCGGGTAAGTTGAATCCACTCTGGGGTATTGATCATACATGAGTGATTTTAAATTGGGCTTCCAGAAGGTCGCGTTTCACGAATTTGAGTGTCTGTAATGAACGTAATTGGTACACTCTAGCAGGCCAGTTTCGGAGCAAAATCCAATTGTGGTTACAAAGAGCTGGCACATCCGGAAACGTTTATTGGATTTCTAGCGGTTTATGGAACATGCATAAGCTTGCAACAGGACAATATCAAGCTGTATTCATCTAGCAGTGTTACTTTACCTTTCTTATACGTCTATTCAAGTGTATATTTTCCTATTGCTTTAATGATAAATGTGTAAACAAGTTACCTTTAATGTGTCCAGGAAAGAGATACTGGGAAGCTGACACACGTATGAGAAAATGGACGTGGAAATGAGGACGTAAAAAGCTTCGAAAAATTGGCTCACAGCAGCATTTGATCCCACAAACAGCGTTGCCAGATAAACCGCGCTGCCATGTATTTATACCCATTTTCAAACTTGATACCATTATACAGATTATTTTTTAGATTTTATACCGATTTATACCGATTTGTATAGTAATCAAATTGTTACCGCATCATTTCTATTATGCATAGTTAGACTATCCTCACGAAACGAACATGAAAAAGAAGCGCGCTTAGAACGAAAGGCTGGCAATGGATTTTCTCGTCGTTGTTTTGCTCACTCCTTTCAATGAAAGTATCATCGATTTTCGAGTTGAAACAAAACCTCATTATGGTATTCAATTCCTTTCACCGGCACTCTGTCACCGCACTTTCAATTTGTTTAATATGCGTTATGTTCCATTTTCGTTACTTATTTATAGATGGATGGACGATACATTAAACATATTACGAGTAATCTTCAAGTATTTTCACGTGAGAAATGCTTTAAATAATCATTTTCATTTTCCGTAATATAGCGTTTTTGATCTAATTTCCGTCGTACTAAGCACAACCCACGCTTTAACTCTCTTTCTTTCTAGTCCTAGGCAGGAAATATGACAGGTGGGCAGGAACTCATGGTCTCCCAGTGTTGGTGAGTTCTTTGCCGTTAATTTTTACGAAAAGTTACCTATTTTGCCATACAGAAATTCAAAACAAAAATTTATCTGCGGATTTGGACAGTTTTTGACCTATTTCATACGACCGGAAGGTGAATGCTGGTCACAAATGCTGTGCCAAAGATATCCTACGCAATTAATCAATCTTTGATGTGAATTTCACTAATAAACACGAGGAGCATTTCTTATAGCAAAACTTGCCATAACAAAATGGGCATGGTTCATTTTAGTAAAAAAAACTAACACTTCTTCCAACTGTGTCACCTTTCTATTTCCCGCCTAGCACTCAGTCATTCAAAACAAGGATTGGCTACCATCACTTTATACTCTCACGAGGCAGTGAATGATGAGGGAGTTGGCAGTTCATATTCATATGAAAATGACTCATTTAACCTGACTTTTTTGTGCACTGATCCAGACTTACTGGAAAAGTGACTATTTTTGAGAAGTGGTCATAGGGCTCTGCGTTTGAATAACATAAACTTTACAATTAAGAGCAAAGTGGACATTTTTCCACACCCTAAAGCAAGAGTTTCTAGAATTGGTTTTGGAAACTACACACTTCGAAAACTTCATGTAATTTTAAGTTTCCAGGAGCATTTACGAGAAAACGAATGGGAAGAATTATTGGAATCTCCCAACCTAGTCCACGATTTCAATGGCACCCCTACAATGGCACCCCCTGCTTTGCAGCAAAATAGATTAGATTTCGAAAACTCGTTGGAAATGGACGATAATGAACTGTAGTATTTAGTAAGATTTGACAGTTCGAATAAATTCTTTAGCAAATTCCGGTCCCTAACAAACAGATGTGACAGTCCACGTACGGCTTTGAGAATATATCGTGTAAAGTTGCGTAGTGGTGCATCAAACGAAAATCTAAGTGCATTGTTTAAAATAAGCCGACGGACACTTGAACGACTCCTCATCAAAGCCAGAGAATGTTTATTACTGGAATTTGTACCCAGGCATTTAGGATTTGATCATATTGACGGAGAAGACGTGGTGAGAAAAATCTCATGATCCCAGACGCAATACACGGAAACATGGATGTTCCACTGGAAATACGAAAAGCAATCGTTATCTGCGATGGCACGTACGTATGCATATTTTCAAAAAAGCAGCAACTTTTCTTTCCTGCGAAAATCGTACAGTCTTCATAAGAACGATAATCTATTGAAACCCTTTCTAATCGTTTGCGGTGATGGATACATAACTGAAGCAAATGGTCCTTATGCAGCTACAACGTTGGATGCAACAATTTCGAAAAATATGTTGCACAATGATGAAGGAGTTCTGAATTGGTTTCTTAGGTTAGGTGATGTTTTTATGTTGGACAGAGGATTTCGGGACGCTATGGAAGAACTGAGTTTATTCGGCTATGAAGCAGTGATACCACATTCCAAAAGCCGGAATCAAGACCAACTGACAACGGAGCAGGCCAATCAGTCACGGTTGGTTACCATATCTGTCGATGGGTGATTTAGGTAGTTAACGGACGATTCAAGCGAGATTTCAAGTTGTTCCGTCAAAGCTATATCAATGTGGTTATGTGGCATCTGTTTGAAGATTTCAGAGTGGCAGCAACCCTCATAAATGCGTTCCACCCACCTGTTGCGAACAACGCATGGGCTCTCGACTTTCTTGATATCATTAATGAAAGAATCAACCTGCCCAATCGATTGTCTGAATACGTCATAAACAAATATTTGAACAGGCAGCGAGCAACTTTTTTGCTAATGTCTTGGGATCTACCAGAGTTCCACGATTTAGCAGAAATATTTGGTTGCTAAGATGCAGGATTCATTCTCGACATGCTGGATCACGAAAATATTATAGTTACATTCTTGTTGGTCGAGAGAGGCAATAGGTAATACTTATTACTCATACATTTCTGGTAAAAGAACACTATGATGTTGCGCACATATTATGACTGTAGTATGGTTTTTAATATACGCAAGATTCCAGCATAACTTTAATCATACTGCTCAATTTTTAGATAATATAACAACAATCTTACTATCATTTTTCAAATATCTGGGAATTACAATATTATATTTTACCTTCTTACATCAAAATAAAATAAAATATTTTTCTTTATGCTTTTTCTTCATTTGCAGCTGAAAAATCTTTTGAAGAACTACCATTAATGTTTTTTTAATTAACACTAAACTTCCACAATATTTGACGTCCTACTGATTCTTATAAATGTTATATATGATTGCTTTAAATCAACCAATATCCACAAATGATTTGACCAGCCAACATCCAACATAATAACATTTAATAAGTGTGTTCTTGTAACGTATGTTAACATAATTTCACGAGATGAACTACCCGAGGGCTAAAAATATCGCTAATGAAGATTTAAAAAAATGTTTAAAAAAATAATGATTTAATCAGTTTACTAACTCCAGGTAATAAAACAGGTTGACACATGTGAGACATTATTATTATTTTCAATACATATGGTAAAAAACTAAAACACCTCAAATTCGTTTAGAATATATGGAACAACTTTATCTTGTCTTAAATAGACCTTTCAAATGAGATATATGTCATTCGTGTACATCACAGGACCAGATTTGCCCAATCTCCTTTGAATGAATTTGGTTATGATATGGTTTTACGGGAGAATTTTTAATTTTGTATGAGAAACGGAAACGAAACGAATCTATTCATTTGCATGTCAAAAATTAAAAATAGCTTAATTTTGATTATTAAAAAATAAGTAATACTTCGCCGTAGAAATAATGATTGAGAAATAAAGTGAGTGAAGTGCTGAACAAGCTTGCAAATGCTCATTACAGCTACAATGCTATTTTTCGGATAATATTTTTAATAATAATTCTTATTAACAAGATGCAAGAAGAGATGGTAAAGTGTGTGTGTGACACATAAAACATGTCAATTTAGCTTTCAGAGTGTCACAATAGCGAATAGCTATAACGATGAGCAACGCGATGAGTGAGCAATCAGCGATCATAAAATCGCTAGTTGTGACATTCTTAAAGCAAAATTGACAAATTTTATATGTCATACACAAACTTTACCACCTCTTCTTGCATCTTAAAAATAAAAATTATCATTATAGTATCTCAATTAAATTATCATTATAGTATCTGAAGTTTTGAAGTTATGTTTATATGATTTAAATAAGTGCTTTCTGGATAAAAATATACCACAAATAAACCATAACATAGGGGAAATGGCTCTTATGTTGGCCTTTGGTTCTAGGATAGGGCCCATCGCTGGAAATCTGCTATTTATTCATTTTATTTAGATGAACACGTCATTGGGACAGTGCTAATGGATATTTTTGGTCGCTTTTGAAAATTTAGTAAATTGCCGAGTTTATGTATGGGCCCAAATTAGGGGAATTTAGGCCGACATTACCAATTTTGACTTAGGAAGCATTACTGGCTCTAAAATGGAATTTTTACAGAAATCATTAATTGACATGATTTCTGATATACTTAAATCTAACTCCATGTTTGATGCTATTCAAACTGGAGTAAAATTTGCAAATAATATTGTCATGACTTTAAAATTCAGTAATGGATTTTAAAGCATTAAACATTTTAAATTGGAATGCTCGATCTCTTAAAGATAATGAAGACGAGCTATTTAACTTTTTGAGAGTTCATAACGTGCATATTGCCGTTATAACTGAAACGTTCCTTAAACCTGCCCATAAGGTTAAGAAGGACGCAAATTATTTGATTTATAGAAATGATCGTCTTGATGGACCCTGTGGTGGCGTTGCCATCATTTTTCATAGACGAAACAAACATAAAATTCTTTCTTGATTTGAAACCAAAGGATTAGTATTTTCCATTTAATTCCACTACTTTATTTGCTTATCCTTGACAGATACGCGTATTTCGTCTACAATGTGCAGACTTCTTCAGTGTCTTGTACTAATACTCGACTGAAGAAAAACATCGCATTTACCGAATATATATTAACACAGGTACATTTTCACTTAGAAACTAGGTAAACTTAAATTTAATTTTCTATAGGAACAGGTACTCCGCTGCTTACTCGTTGATGTGTCCTAGGTAGTAACTTGAAAAGCCATTTGTGTCCGTTTCCTTGATCCCTGTTGAGTAAAGTTGAATTACGTTGTTTGTTGATCTCGAGGCTTTCTGCAACATCCAATTTCCATGGTGTAGATACGGTTCGTAAAATCGTTATGTCCTCCGTCGATAGTTGGTGGTCCTCTGTGAAGATGTGAAACGTTCCTTAAACCTGACCATAAGGTTAAGAAGGACGCAAATTATTTGATTTATAGAAATGATCGTCTTGATGGACCCTGTGGTGGCGTTGCCATCATTATTCATAGACGAATCAAACATAAAATTCTTTCTTCATTTGAAACTAAAGTTTTTGAAACTTTGGGAGTTTCTGTTGAAACAAAATTTGGACAACTTACGTTTATAGCAGCCTATTTGCCATTCCAATGCGCAGGCCAGCAAAAGAATTTTCTCAAGGGTGACCTCCAGAAACTTACCCGTCAGAGGTCTAAATTCTTCATTATTGGTGATTTTAATGCAATGCTGCGCTCATGGAATAATGCTCAAAGCAATTCCAATGGTAATATTCTGTTTGATGATTGTTCTGCAGGTTATTACACTATTCAATATCCAAACAGCCCAACATGCTTTTCTTCTGCAAGAAATCCCTCCACTATTGATTTGGTCTTAACTGATTCATGTCAACTTTGTAGCCAATTGGTTACCCATGCTGACTTCGGTTCTGATCACCTTCCAGTAACTTTTGAAATATCCCAAGAAATAATTTGTAATCCCAACAGCCCTACTTTCAATTACCATAGAGCTGATTGGGAGCAGTATCGAACATTTATGGAATATAACTTCGATCCAAACATTCCTTTGCAAACCAAAGATGAAATTAATTATGCTCTTGAATCTCAGACTACTTCTATAGTTGAGGCAGGAGCTGCCTCAGTACCAAAATGCGAGGTTAAATTCGATTCAATTATAATAGACGACGATCTTCAGCTCTTGATCCGTCTTAAAAATGTCCGTAGGAGACAATATCAAAGAACACGCGATCCAGCCATGAAGGTTATCTGGCGGGATTTGCGAAAACAAATTAAAAAGCGATTCTCTGCCCTGAGGAACAAAACTTTTGAAAATAATGTTTATAAATTAGACCCGAGTTCCAAACCCTTTTGGAAACTCACAAAAATTTTGAAAAAACCTCAAAAGACTAAAGAAGGTGGTAAAATTTTGATCACAAATTTGGAAAAAGCTCAGAAACTTGCTAAGTAATTCGAGAGTTCCCATAATTTCAGTTTGTGTCTTACTAGTCCTATTGAGAATCAGGTTGCTCGGGATTTTCTGAATATTTTCTCTCGGGAAAATATTTTTGATGATTCCTGGGGGACTGATTTGGACGAAGTAAGGTCTATAACTAAAAAGTTTCAAAATATGAAAGCTCCAGGTGATGATGGAATTTTCTATATCCTCATCAAAAAACTTCCAGAGAGTACCTTGTGTTTCTTGGGTAAAATTATTTAACAGATGTTTCCATTTGGCATACTTTCCTGATAAATGGAAAAATGCAAAAGTAGTTACAATTTTGAAGCCGGATAAAAATCCAGCTGAAGCTTCTAGTTACCGCCTAATAAGTTTGCTTTCTTCAATGAGTAAACTTTTTGAAAAGATAATTTTAAATAGAATGATGTTTCACATCAATACGAACTCAATTTTTGCAGATGAGCAGTTTGGATTTCGCCATGGGCATTCAACTACTCATCAACTCTTAAGAGTTACCAATTTAATTCGTTCAAACAAATCTGAAGGCCACTCAACTGGAGTTGCTCTTCTAGATATAGAAAAAGCATTCGACAGTGTTTGGCATGAAGGTTTGATTGCTAAATTGAAATAGTTTAATTTTCCACTTTACATTATGAAATTAGTTCAAAATTATTTAACTGACAGAACTCTGCAGGTAAATTATCAAAATTCCAAATCTAATCTACTACCTGTTAGAGCAGGAGTTTCTCAGGGTAGCATTCTTGGGCCTATATTGTATAACATTTTCACTTCGGACCTTCCTGATTTGCCTCAGGGTAGCCACAAATCTTTGTTCGCTGATGACACAGCCATTTCCGCTAAAGGAAGAAGTCTTCGTGTTATTTGCAGCAGACTTCAGAAAAGTTTAGATATTTTCTCTTCTTATTTACAAAAATGGAAGATTTCTCCCAACGCTTCCAAAACTCAACTTATAATATTTCCACATAAGCCCAGAGCTTCCTTTTTGAAACCTAGTAGTAGTCACATAGTCACTATGAACGGAGTTCCAATTTCCTGGTCAAACCAAGTGAAATATCTTGGATTAATACTTGACCAAAAATTAACTTTTAAAGATCACATTGAGGGCATTCAAGCTAAATGTAACAAATATATAAAATGTTTGTATCCTCTTATAAACAGGAAATCCAAACTTTGCCTGACGAATAAACTTCTAATATTTAAACAAGTTTTTAGACCGGCCATGCTTTACGCTGTGCCAATATGGTCTTGTTGTTGCACTACCAGGAAAAAAGCACTTCAAAGGATTAGCTGAGCCAGCAGTGTTGGACAGACGTGTCACCCGTAAGCAGCTTTCCAGCGAACATAGCTTGAGCGACCATCCGTCTCACCTCTAATGGTTCGATTTCCAGGAGACGGCAACGCTTCTCGTACGGTGGCAAGTTTATTGGGTCACGCCAGTTGAGGAAACGCAGAGCATATCTCACAAACTTGCGTTGAACGGATTCAATTCTAACGATCCAGCTAGCATGGATCAGCATAGTGACCTGAGGCATAGCGGGTCACGAAACTCGTCGAAAATTTTGAAAATATTGCCCAATTGTCGATTAGCTCTGGAGATGATGTCATTGCAGTGGATTCTGAAAGTGAGTCTGCAGTCCAAGGTAACGCCGAGATCCTTTATGTGCTCTACACGAGCAAGACAGCGTCCGTAGAGTACATAGTCAAACATGATTGGTTCGATTTTTCGGTGATAGGAAATAATGTTACATTTTTCGATGCTTAGACTCATCACATTTCTTGAGCACCAGTCAGCAAAAATACCTAACATATTCTGGAGATCCCAACAGTCCAAGAGACTATTAATAATTTTGTAGATTTTCGTACCGTCTGCAACGCGGCATCCAGATGGTATCAGAAAGGCGACGTCGCTTAAAAAGATCGAAAACAGTAGCGGTCCTAGGTTACTGCCCTGCGGAACACCCGAGTTGTTTGAGAAAACATCCGATTCCGACGCGCCAATCTTAACCCGTACATAGCGATTCACCAAGTAAGATCTGAACCAATCCACAGCCGTTGACGAGACGCCAAGTATCTCCAGCTTGGCCAGCAAGATATTATGGTCCACCGTGTCAAATGCAGCTTTTAGATCCATATACGCAGCACGGAGCGCTTCGGGTAAAAGCCGTGTTGTTCTGTATCGATATAATTTTTGCAACACGCGAACAGAGCATCATTTACGATAATCTCGAACAGTTTTGAGCAGGCACACAGGGAGGTGATTCCACGATAATTTGCGACATTCCGTTTATCTCCTTTTTTGTAGACTGGGAACAGATAAGAATGTTTCCAGCGGCAGGGGAACTCACATTGCTGTGCCGAGAGATTGAATAGCCTCGCAAGTGGAAGGCAGAGATTGGCTACACAACGTTTTAGAACTGATGACGGAATGCCGTCAGGTCCGGCGGCGAACGAGAGCTTCAGTTTACGTGTTGCGGCTATCACCATGTCTTCTGAAATGCGCGGAATATCGAAACTAAACACATCACGTGGCATCCCAACTGTAGCATCCAGCACTTGTGCCGGCGAAGCGGAAAAATCGTGGAACACTTGCCTGAAATGACGAGCAAACAAGTCGCCTTTTTCTCTTTCGCTATTAGCCGAGTCGTTCCCGAGAAACATGGAACAAGGCAACCCGGATTCCTTCCGTTTGGAGTTGACAAGCGACCAAAAACTTGTCGGATTCGTGCGAAGGTTCGCTTCCGTGCGTCTCACGTGTCGATTATAGAGAAAACGATTGTTATTTCGATAACTACGACTCGCAAAATTGAACAGTCGTTTGTAGTACGGCGAGCGAGAGTTACAATACTTTCGTGTTACAATACTTAATGGAATACTAATATTATAAGCAGTGGTAGAACGGAAGGTGAGCTAAAGCCACGGCCCCTGACTGGGAGGGGACCCAAGCTCAGAGACATCAATCATATCCTTCTCAATAATATATTTCAAGAAATTAATCGTTGGTTAGTTTTCTATTTGTATCGAACACTAAAGCTTTGAAAACTTTAAACTAATAAACCATACAAGTTGATATCATGAAAAGAAAAAGACAAAAACTCTCTCATATACTATCAGATCACAGAAGAACATCATGGCAGTTGTGCCGGTAGTGTGGCCAAAATTTCTAAAGCCGTGGGCATATTTTCAACAGCTCTGTGGTCTTGGACAAAGTTTTTCGGTTTACAAAACACCAAGTTTTTAAGATTTCTGTTTAGCTCTTGTTCCCACCGGGTTTCTTGGGAAAAGTTGTGCATTCAATAACATTGGAAAATGCTACCCAAGACATCAAAGACCTACGGTGTGTTTTTTTACTATTGCACTATGACTAGAAATTCATTTCGTTTGTTTTTGTATGTATGCAAGTTAAGACCTGGAGGGTCTTTTCGAATTTTTAAAAAAGGACGCGAACTCGTTGACGGTCGAAACAGAAGTGAAGTATGATTTTATTTCAATTATGAGTTAAGTACAAAATGCAAACTAAGCAGCGGCTACTCGTTGACAACAGCTTGAATTTTCCACGGGTTGAATGCCTCGATGTGGTGCAGCGTCAGCGTACCGCAGGTGCTCGGTCGTCCGGTGTGCTATATTGATGATTTGGTGGATCGGGTGTTAACTTGCATATAAAGGAACTCACTCATTGTTGCAGGGCACAGCCATTAGACAGCGGACTGTCCACTTCGTATGACTCGATCAAGTACGATACCTGGTTGTATTCAATTTACCATTGAATGAATGGCCAACACGAGGCTGGACCCGTATTCAGAGCCACTTACGCGTGATCCATGGGAGCAAGAAGAATCTCCTTCCAATGATAAAAAATTTCCAACCCGATCCAGAACAAGCCATCATACACAGCAAAAAAATAATGTTGATATCACATCAAAGTGGATACACTTCAATCGTGTCGAAAGTATGGTGTAATATTACTTGTCAAAAAGGACAAAGGTATTATTCGGATTTCTTCAGGAATTATTCTTTGGAATCACCGTTCGCTAACAGCTGAACAAAGCTAAAACAAATTTATATATATAGATTTTAGTTAACATAATTAGATTTTAAATCACTTACAATTAAGTTTCCAATCCGTCTCCCTCTTGCAAATGGATCTCGCTTTACTTTAGTGCAGATCGACAGATCGATTCCTGTAAACTAATCGTGTATCTTCACACTTTATATCTTAGGTTTGGTAACCTAATGCTGACACTAATCGACCGGACTTGTGCTATAATTATTCTAACTAATTTTCAATTAATTAAGATTTTATTTCACCGTTATACTATTTAGAGGAATAATAATTTAATAAACCCACGCTACCTCGTTCGGTGAATAATAATTGTTTTTTGTTTGTTTTGATTACGGTCTTACGTATGCGCTTTCTTGTTCATGCTGCTCCGAGTTGCCAGTATTGCTGGGGTTCTCCTTCGAACCAACACCGCACTCTCTGGTATGGATCGCACGTTGAGCCTAGTGGTGTTCATCGGAACACACCCCGGCCCGTGATCCTGGTGCAGTAGTCATCTCTGGAACAGTGTCACCATCACTGATCTCCATCAGAGCGAGCTTCGCAACAGCCCGCTTCAATACACCACTGTTGGTTCGAACCCACGCTTGTCGAAGTCTTCCATCACCGGCTACGATTGGCTGCTCCACAATTCCCCGTATCCAGCACTTTCGTTTGTCTCCGTCGACTATGTAGACTAGACCGCCAACCTTCAGATTTTTGGCCTCTCCGAACCACTTCTTTCGTTGACTAATCGACGGCACGTATTCCTTTATCCACCTGTTCCACATCTCGTTGGCTAACTGCTGCGATCTCTTGAACGAGTCCCGTAGAGCTTCAGCTGGGTGTACCGGAGGTAGCACCGATAGTGGTTCATTCGGTGAACTGCCCCGAAGAAAATGGTTAGGGCTAAGTGTTTCCACATTATCAGTTCCTTGGCTCACGTACGTAAGGGGCCGAGAATTTATAATGTCTTCAGCTTCAGCGATCGAGGTGAGCAAGATTTCCTCAGTCAAACGCCTTCCATCAACAATCGCTACCAGTACTTTCTTCACGGACCTCACGAGTCTTTCCCAAACTCCCCCCATGTAGGGAGAGGCAGGTGGATTGAACGTCCACTTTGTTCGAGCCGACGTGAACTCATCGGCTCATTCTTGATCTATGCTGTGAATCTTGTCCACTATATCCTTGCTTGAACCTCTTAGATTTGTCCCGTTGTCCGAAAAAATTTCCTTCGGTGGACCACGTCGATCAACGAATCGGCGAATTGCCATCAAACAGGACTGCGTAATTAACGAATGAGCTACCCCGAGATGAATTGATCTGACGACCAAACATGTGAATAAAACTAGCCACCTCTTCTCACTGCGACGGCCAACTGTGACTACGAACGGCCCAAAATCATCCACGCCCACGTAGCTAAAGGGTCTGAAAAATGGAGTTAGTCTTTGTACCGGTAGTGCCGCCATTCGAGGGTTTTGTGGACGGTTTTTGTTAATCCTGCACCATAGACAGTCACTAGCTACCCTAGTAATTACTGCTCCTACCGCCTGTATGAAAAACCTTTGCCGCAACGCAACTCATTCTTCACTGTCTCTCGATATCCATGACCGAATCGTTCGTGATAGTGTTGAACGATCTTCATTGTAACTGCATGTTGTTTCGTCAGCACTATGGGAAAACGAAGGTCGAACGATAGGAACTCAGCGCGTTCCACTCGGCTCTCCATCCGCAGAATTCCGTCTTCATCGATGAGAGGTGTCAGCCTGTATAGAAAGCTCGATTTTTCGATCTGCAATCTATGCTCCGCGGCCACGTTCGTATTTTTTGTTAATACTTTCACCTCTTCACCGAAGCATTCAGCTTGTGCCATCTTGATTAAGCTTCGCTCTGCCTTCTCGTACTCGACCTGCTTCAATGGCATTTGTTGCACTGGAAAGTTTCTGGGTTTGATTATCTTCGCTTGCTTATCCGTAGCCTTTAGTGTTTCGATCGACAAACCGTTCATCTTTGCACGACAGTTGGATATAAATCTGAAGGCAGTAGCTATCGTGCGTGCGAACCAAAACGGTCCACATAGAGATGCGGAGAACTTCGATAGCTGGCGCAAGTAGCTGCACGTCATGTACCAATAAATGCGCTTTCAATTCCTCCTGCGTAGTCGACGACAATGTCTTCTGCTTCGGCCAATTTTCCTCATCTCGGTATAGAAACTCGGGTCCTGTAAACCATTGACTGTCCGAGTTCAACTCGGGATCTCTGGTCCACTTAGTTAATTGGTCTGCTACGTTTAGCTTCGTAGGGACCCAGCGCCACTCACATAGCTTGGTAAGCGTAAGGATCTCCCCGATGCGTAATCCGACGAACTCCTTGTACCTTCGCAATTCGGAAATAATCCAGGACAATACGGTTGTGGAGTCAGTCCAGAAAAACTGTCGTCTAATCTGGAATGAATGATTGCTTCGCACCGTTTTTGCTAAACGCGCTCCTAATACTGCAGCTTGTAGTTGAAGGCGTGGTATGGACATGGGACGGACAAATCTTGTATTAACATCCGCCCGTACACCGTAAATGGTGGACCAAGAGGGTCGAACATTGACATCCCCGAGCTCAACACATTCTTTTTGGAGGGTCTACCAATCCCTTGTAGCATAGATTGATATTCGTCACGAGTTGCCGTAGAGAAAGAGAGGACATCGTCCTTCGGATCCCACACAATGCCAAGGACGCGTTCGGTCATTGTCTCCTTATCTTGATGAAAATGTACAGCAGACGTCGCCGAGTGTTCCCCCATCGCTTCCAAGAATCTTGGGGAGTTAGACACCCAATTTCTGATGTGGAAACCTCCACGAGAATGGATTAGTTTTACTTCATTAGCAATCTTGATTGCTTCTTCCACTGAATCTAAACTATCGTAGTAATCATCTACGTAGTGTTTCTCGATCACTGCAGCTGAAGCTTTTGGAAATTCGTGCTCGAACTGCACCGCGTTCAAATTTTTAATGAATTTTGCAGAGCATGTGGAGCACGTTGCTCCAAATGTCCCTACGTCCATTATGTAAATTTCAGGAGGGCTGGTCGGGTCACGTCGGAAGAGAAAACTTTGGAACTTCTTATCAGCTGCTCGTATCCGAAACTGGTGGTACAACTCTTGGATGTCACCACCGAATGCCACGCTTCTTTCACGGAACTTACTGATTACCGATTGGAGTGGAACCAGTAGATCAGGGCCTGTTAGTAGTTCCGTGTTCAACGATATGCCATTGACGGATGCTCTCGCGTCCCATACGAGGCGCACTTTCCCTGGTTTTCGAGGGTTGAGCACCACGTTCAAGGGAAGATACCAGACGTTTCCATCTGCCATCTCCGCCAAATCTTCGATAGTAGCCTTGTGCGCATAACCTTTTACCAGGTAATCGGTAATCTGTTGAAGGACCTTCGATCGAAGTTCCGGATTACGTTCTAATTTTCTGTCTAAAGCTTTCAGTCGTGACATCGCCATTGGATAGCTATCCGGAAACCTTCGCTCTTCTTGTCGCCATAGCAATCCGGTTTCGTACCGGTCATCAACTCGTACTGTCGTTGCTTGCATAATGCTTCGAGCTCGTGCGTCTTCGGCTGATACTGCAACTGATGTTACTGAGGAATCATCCAACAGGAACTGGCTACGCATAACGTCGTGAAGGTCTTGGTTGCTCAACGGTTTCAATGAGTGGAAGTTGACTCTGACGTCTGATACTACGGGTCAACTCTGTTGAGGGCCGTAAATCGTCCACCCCAGCTTGGATTTCACGCCGATTGGCTCCCCAGGTGAGCCAACTCGCGATTCTAGAGGAGCGAATACGTCCAAGTTGTCCAAGAATAATCCTTGGTTCTTCGAGCCCATAGCTCACAGCGGGAATATTGTGTAGATGTGGGTACTTTCCAGCTATCTTTTCGTACTGCAAACTTTGTTTCGGTAGTTTTAACTCAGCAACAGTGCGAACATCCTTCAACGGCAATCTTTCGTTTGGGCCCCGTGCAGAAATCCTTAAATTGACTCTTTTGGACGAATCTTCGAACCTCTTGACGTTTCCGGTCCACGTAACAACCAGCGGTTCCACATGACCTCGGACATCTAACTCCCTAGCCACCTCATCTTCAACAAGAGTAGACGACGATCCTTCATCTAAGAATGCCAGAATATCTAGTGCGTAGTCCTGGAAGTACAGGGTAACTGGTACCATACGGAAGATAACGCTACGATTCAGTACACCATACGTATTGCACACAATATCCATAAGCTGCATAGATCATTCGGCGCGTTGCAGCAGGGGATGGTGATTGCCTTGACATCCGTTTATATTGCAGTGAATCTTAAAGTTGCAGCGAATTTTTCCGTGGTTATTGAGACATTGAGCGCAGAGTTTGTGTTGCTCCACGACCTTCAGTCTGTCTGCCAAGGTGCTTTTCTTGAAGTCGGCACAGAAACGCAGTTTGTGATCCGTTCGCTTACAAACGAAGCACGGCTTGGCAATTTTAGATGCTGTTGGAGATTCAGATTTACCGGAAGTGGTGTTGTGCACGTGCATAAACTCTTTCCGCTTTGGTTTGCCTTTTACAGATTGCTGTGTATCGCGGGAGTCGCCCAGAAAGAGTGTTGAAAATTCTGATACCTCGGAGGCGTCGGCTACGATGTCGTTCATGAAATCTGTGAAGATTCTCAGAGGAGTACCACTCTTGCTCCGCTTAAAACGGACCCAGTCCATTTTGTAATTCGACGGTAACTTCTCGACCAGCTCTTGAAATAACATAGTATTATTGAGGTGGTCCGTTAGTTTGGCGGCCTCCAAGTGATCACACAGCTGCTTCACTGTTATCCTGAACTGCATGAAAGTTTCAAGGCGATCGACTCTCGGCGCTTGTGTATTTCGGACCTTCGTTAGAAGCGTCTTAAGAAGTTTCTCCGGTCTGCCAAAAACGCGACGAAGATGACATCCGGAACAGACTCTGGAAGGATCAGCCGGCTCCGGACAACTTCGAGAGCATCGCCCTGAAGGCAATCTTGAAGCCGTTTTAGGTTATCTAAATTGGAGAAGCCACAAGCCTTGGTGGTGTATTCATAACAACTGATGAACATTGGCCACTTCTCTGATTCGCCCTTGAAAACCGGCAAATTCTTGGACACAGTCTGTCGGGCTGCCAACTGTTCCTGAGATAACTTCGTCGGCTGCCGACGTGTAGAGTTCTGCTGTGGTCGATTTCCTCCTGGGGCTTGCAACTTCGATTTCGCTAGAATCCGTTCGATCAACTCACAATCCTCACGAGATAGGCCGAGATCGTCGCCTTTAGAACGATTCTCTGACTCTTCCAGCTCGTCCTTTTCTTCTTCTTCCGGTTCTTCTCCTTCGTCATCGTCGACTTCATCATCATCTAATTTTTCCGCCACCGGATCGGGAAATTTTGGTGTTGCTCCACTTCGACTTTGCTCCTGCTGCTTCAACCAGAACTGAACCTTCTTCTCGGACGACATTTCCTTCTCACACTTCAATTTGTTGCCTTCAGCCGCGCCATATGGTTCGGACAGATTTTCTACGATGACCTTCTTCGCGTCTTGAAACTGCTCGTGCATCTTCTTACGCTCACTAGCGAACTTGGCTTCTTATTCCTGCTGTCTCTGCAGCATCTCCCGTTCCTCCTTCAGTTGTTGCTGTTTCATATCTTGCAGCAGCTTCTTTTCGAGGAACTCCTTCTCCTTCTGCCTCCGCTTTTCCAGAAGAACACATTCTATCTCGAGGCGCTTTTCTCGCAGAATCATCTCATCCTCCAAAGCCTTCTCCTTTGCGCGCTGTTCTTCCTCCATCTGGCGTATTGCATCGTTCAGACCTATGGTCGAGTCCGAAATAGATGTTCCACCTTCGCTTTTGGACTTCGAGCTCCCTTTCTTGCTTCCGGTCTTTTTCGGTGCTTTCGGTACCTGGAGTTCATTGCTGCACTTGTCACAACTCCAATCTGCGTCCTTTATAACGTCCGTCACTCCAACCCAGGAGAAATGAACCCACAATTGGCAAGTATCGCACTGTACCATGTCGCTTGTTTGGTTCGACTTCCTGCATTTCATGCAATCTCCCACGGTCGAGTCCATCCTTTGAGGTAATAAATTCTTTGATTTTTATTCGGATTTCTTCAGAAATTCGACAGTGAGCATGCATAAGGGCGAATACGCGATGATCGATTCTCTTCATCGGTTTTTTCTTTGCATTGCTACAGCTAAGCGAAACAATTTTCTAGAATGTGTTTAATGCCGAGTAGTAACAGGTTGTATTGGCTATCAAAAGCAAAAGCAAACGCACCGAGAAACGTTAAATCTAGCGAGTTATTAACAAAAGAGAAAATCGACGAAGAGAATCGATCATCGCGTATAGGCCCTTATGCATGCTCACTGTCGAATTATTCTTTGGAATCACTATTTGCTAACAGCTAAAAGCTAAAACAAATTTATATTTATAGATTTTAGTTAACATAATTAGATTTTTAATCACTTACAATTAAGTTTCCAATCCGTCTCCCTCTTGCAAATGGATCTCGCTTTACTTTAGTGCAGATCGACAGATCGATTCCTGTAAACTAATCGTGTATCTTCACACTTTATATCTTAGGTTAGGTAACCTTTTATTCTAACTTATTTTCAATAAATTAAGATTTTATTTCACCGTTATACTATTTAGAGGAATAATAATTTAATAAACCCACGCTACCTCGTTCGGTGAGTAATAATTGTTTTTTGTTTGTTTTGATTACGGTCTTACGTATGCGCTTTCTTGTTCATGCTGCTCCGAGTTGCCAGTATTGCTGGGGTTCTCCTTCGAACCAACACCGCACTCTCTGGTAGGGATCGCGCGTTGAGCCTAGTGGTGTTCATCGGAACAGGTACCATTAATGCAGTGCATGAACTGATATTACACTGCTTTTACTGCATTTGTTTTTTTTTGTGCCCATAAAAATTACATGAGATTTTCGACATGATTGCAGTGCTGCTCTTGGATGTAATATTAAAATTTATTGTTTGCTGTGTACGAGAGGATGTCCCAATGAGTGGGGAGAAGAGCCCACCTTGTATTCACGAAATGTTGGCAACAGGGAGTTGGCAATTCCGCTCTCCCCATCCAAATCGCTCCAATCAGGCATAGAAAGCTCTCAATTAATAACTGTGGAATTGCATCTAAGATGAGAACTTACAAAACACTCACTACCGAAGAGTCAAAAAACAAAAAAAAAAAGAAGAAGAATACCTTCAGCGTGACAAATAACCACAACGCCGAGCCCGTCCCCAAATGTTGATCTAGTTGGCAATAAGAATCCACCCAAAATTCCACTGTTTCTATGCATTCCCTGCGCCTTTTCAGGCAAGGCTGTACCTGCTGAGCTTAAGCAGTTCGGTGCATACCACTTGCACTACAAATGTGTTTTCTAGCGCAAATTGTATAACTAAGCACCGTTGCCAATGTTCCACGATTTAACATACTAGCTTTCATCGGGCTACCCAGAAAACTATCCAAGTCTCCCGTCGCAACAGGGGACCGCGCTGTCTTTCACAGTTACTAAAATTAGCATCCATTAGCAGCCACTAACCAGAAAGTTCAATTCCCTGGGAAACTTTAAACATCCCACACAATTCCGAGCATCTCAGAGCTGAACCTGGGGGAAAAATGTATCGATGAGACCACTCAAAAAGGCAACAACTCCCGGCAATCATGGTCCGTGAAGGAGCAGCAGCAGCAGCAGACTTGGATCCTTGTTCCGTGTCAAGATGAGCACCCTCTCGATAAGGCTAGAGAGATTTCGACAACAACGACGACGACGATGATGATGGGTGGGTTCGGCAGCGCGTGTAAAGTGCTTAAAAGCATTACTGATGGAATGGAGTTGGGTAAACCTCGAACCCGAATCGAACCCTGCCGGGAGGAAGGAGGTGTGGGGAAAGTTCTTCTCAGGCAGTCAAAAGTTTCAATCTATTTTAATTTAGTCCGCCTGGAGACTAAGGCGGACTCGCAAGGAAATGGACCTTGAAGGCATTCGATGGGGGTGGGAGGGGTGAAATTGATGGAGAGGTCTGAGCAAGAGTAGACCATCTCTAGCCCGGGAGGGTCCCCCTTTGGCCCGGTTGATGTTCCGGATCGAAAAGTTTCCCTTTTAAATTGCATTATTTTATCTGCGGCTTCGTCGATGGGGACGTGTTTGTGTTTTAGTACGGCCAACAAATTCGTGTTTGCATGAATTGTTATCCCAGGCCCGGGAGGCGATTGAAGTGGGACGAATGGAAGTGGGTGACTTGTTTCGAAGGTTGTTTCGGCTGATTAATGAAAATAACCACAGGATGATGGTCTTCGGTTGAAAGGAAGATGAGTCACCGAGCAGAGGGAAATTAGAATAATCAAAAACGTGCCTCTAAGGGGCTAACGATGGAAGGCGGTTTCGATTGAAAAGCTTGTTGATCTTATACCGCTGCTTGCTGCGTTCGGTGATCTATCATATCAAGTCAGATTCCAGTTTGCCGTTGTTGAGAAATGACTTGATTTAGTCGCATAACAGATTCCTTAGTTTGTAGAAACCATCAAAATCTTCGTGGCTGTTGTGAATTTTCCCTTAAATTTGACACTTCGAAAATAAATTAAAATGTTCGAAACTCCATCTGATGTTGATCGATCGATTTGTGAGAAGGTGTTTGTCAAAATTGATTCCTTGGTAAAATTTCACCAAATACAACACAACGCTAGTCCAAAAAGCTTCGCTTGTAAATTAACTTTTCAAACAAACGAATGTATGGCGGTGAAATTTTAAATTGAAAAAGGCTTCGGTTGTCTTAAGAGACGTCATTCACGAATGCTTTGTCTCCTACATTTCATTTTACCACTTCGAATTTTCACGAGCTCACTACTAACGACCTACTTACTGTAAGCCACCGAAATCGAGTTGAATTTCCAGATCTACATGGCTTCCGGATGATGAGATTTGTATCCCTCAAAACACGATGCTATGCAGAACAGATAAGGCTTCACCAAAATCCTTATCCTTAACATGAAGCTGAAACAATACCCATCACATCAAATCATCAACAAAACCACATCTGAAGCTGAAGACAGCTATCGATATTACAAATCACGTTATTCACAAACAACCAAACAAAGTGTGCCATCCAATTTTGTCGAAACGCATTTCCATAGTAATGCCACCCACACGTACACACGCACACCCACATCATACGCATTATTCGTTCGTTCGGTCGGTCGCTCGCTCGCATTCCCTGAATTACATGCCATTGTTCCATTCCGTCACATCTTCAATCCTATCCCAATATGGATCGAAACGAGAAAAAAAAATGCCAAAATACCCACCATCAAAAGCAGGGATCCGAATTTTGCTACGCAACCCCACGAACATGAACGGAGTGAGGCCAAAGTTGTCAGTCGGGGCCGCCCGGGAGGTTGAAGTGAGTTATTCCACTCGTGTCACTTTCCCACCCACACGCCCGTGCAAACCGGATACTGTCAGGCGTTATTGCTTCCCCGTCGTCGTCGTCGTCGTCGTCGTCGTCGTTGGAGGTTGTTATTTTGGTATGTTTTGTGTTCAAGTGAACGTGTTTGTTTTGCTGTTTTCTCACCTTTTCGTAAAAAAAAAAAAACTTTAGACTCGATTCGATTCCCAGGATGAATTAGGGCCGGCGTAAGTCGAATGCTGATGTGATGATGTATTTTTCTGATTTATTGTGTTTTGTGAAAACAAAGGAAATGTTATCAACTTCTGCAAACAAAACTTGACAGTAGTTGTATAGCGCAGATCGGTCTTTGCTTATTATGTTTCCTAAAGGGATTGTTCGTAAAAAGTGACACACAAAAATCTATAAAATTAAGGGCAATTAGTTCAAAGTGTTCTGTTTACATCATGTACCACGTTTCGTTTCAATCCATGAAGATTTTCACGTCCTGTTGCATTGGTGCGATTTGCTCTCACATGTTAGTGAAAATCCGAAGCAGGCGTTGAAACGGTTGACGTTTTCTATTTCACTCGCTTCGTTGTCGTTCGCGACAGCCTGTTTGTATTTGTACTCTAATGCTCTACCGTCATCTCTCTTATACAAAACAAACGGTTGAGCAAAATTCGGGCAAAACGAAAATTATCAAATAACTATCATATGGAAGGGGTAAGTCACTGAGCACAGTGTGCCGAAAGTAGATTCTGCACAGCTTGGGCGCATCCATCGGCACACCTTCGGCACAGTCTCGTAGGCATTGGATTGATCATTAAATAAAATGGGAGTCCTGCTGGACAGATGTCATTGAAGTTGTTCACAACATTCACTGTGTATTTCAGAAACATTTGTACTCTATCTCTCTCTCTAATTGAATATACTAGGGGAACTCAGACCAGCAATTCACTTATCGGTTCACATTTAAATTTGAAATGTAGGCTTCCAAGGGCTGTCGATTGCTATCGATGCTGGTCAAGTCTTTCAGTTACTACGCAAATGGAGTGTACTGCGAACCGAAACGCAAGAAAAATTTTGATGGATTGGATTGGATTGGATTTGGATGCAGTGGTGGCGGTTGGATATGGGAAACGCAAATGAGAAGATTACTGGCTAATCAAGAACTCCTGGTCCAACAACTGGGGCAACGATAGATATGCTTTGATGGCGGTGAAGGGTAACATCTGTGGTCTTACCACCGATGCGACGTATGTAAATTTGAAGTGAGAGTTCTGTTCAAATTAGAGTAGTTTTATTTTCGAATATGTGTCATCTTATACGAGATGGAATAAATTGTTTTCGATTTTTGTAACATAAAACCAAAAATTTAGGTTGAGTGGAAGCAACAAAAATTCCGTGTGATTGTTCCGTGAAAAGTAGCTCGGTATTGTTCAAGTGAGTTTGGTTTGGTAGATGACCAATTGACCTAGTGCTGGAGATTTGCTGCTGTAATGTAGGGTTCTTACAAGGTTACATTCTGTCACTCCCAAGCCGTTGCATCAACATAACATTTTTCGATCGAATTCTCCCGGAACTCCAACCCGATGACAACACTGAACGTCTCAGCTTGGGATCCTCCCTCTTGGCATAACCCATTCCGACGTCGAAAACCTCCGAGAGCTTCTTGCCAAGAATCATCACCGTCAGCAGTTCCTCTTCTAGATTGAGCAGAAAGGTGTAGTGCTTCTGAATCGTTTCCGTTAGTGGTCAGCGGATGACGTTGGAGCAATAGGACTTGTAACTGAACTTCAAGCTGTTATTGTCACTCTACCAGCTAATCCAAAAACATAAAGCAACCAACGATACAGACAAAACGGTTGCTACGACTACCATGACAAACTCGCTCTTTAACATAACTCGATCCGAGTGGTAGAAGGATAATGATATATTGCTTGCCTGCTTTGTTGCAATATACACGGATGAGGACATAGCTTGATATGAATCGAGAAAATACATAACAAAAAAATTCCCATTAACACACGTGTATCATCTTCGGCTTTCCTTCGTGAAGCAGCTTGCCAACAATTTGCTCGTTTCGTTCTACCGCCCCGAATGAGTTGTGTCGCACGGGCTGCTTGTCATGAAAAAGAACGGTGAAGATTATATCATTATTGTTTTCAACTTCTGACATAGCGTTATTATTCGGTTCGTTGATCGCTTGTTATTTTGTCATTTGGAGAAATTTTTGATTCCTTGCACTCTACTGAATAATCGCCAAGTAGTTAGTACGTGCCCAACTAGCTGGTATCCACACCGGAGACATACCTTTAGTCCGTCAGAGCCTGCTCGACACCCTCCGACAGTTTGACATGTGTTACTTTCTTATCAGTATAGATAATCTCCATGATGTGATCCTTGAGGTACTTGTTGAATACGTCTACCGTCACCAGGCAGACCTCCTTAATGGCGATAAGCTCGGAGTCCTCCATGGAGCACATGATGTACCCGATTGGAACGCTGATGTCCACCGAATCGAAGCTCTTGTCCTTGACGAAGGCTCGCCACGATTCACGGAATTAACCCGGGAAATTGTCCTTGGAGAACACGCCCAACGTTTTGCCATCCTTGGATCCCTTGATCGCCTCCAGCAGCTTTTCAAAATTGGCCTCGTCTTTGTCGTTCTTATCCCGAACCAACAGCTTCACCGACGGAATGCCCCCGTCACCGTCCTTCTCGATCTGCTTCAAGAAGTCGATCTTCTTCTTGCTGATCAGGAAAAAGATGAACTTTTCGCACAGCACCGTAATCGTATCGGTCAGCTCGGTCTGCAGCTAGGTGGATTTGCTGCAGATGGTTTCCTCGTCTACGCCGACCACCGTCAGAATGCAATCCACTTTCTGCAGCGAATCATCATGGAAAACTCTGGTTCTTTCCAGTTAGCGTAGAGGCGTTTTATTCGTCGGTAGAAGGAATACTTATCGAGCACGTTATTCGATATTTTCACCAAACCAAAACATTCAAGTTGTCAGAAATACCGGGTTGCCAAATGTACCATAATATTCGTATTTCACAAAAAATCGCAGCTTGCTCTATGGCCGGCACAATCGGCAAACTAGCAGCACACCTGCGGCACACTAACTGCACACTGAGATAAATATTGACCCAAGATTGGTGTGCGTAGTGACCTACCCCTTGATCATATGGCATGTGTGATTTCGTTCTAATTCCTCAATTTGGTGTAAATTAAACCATTTCTTCGACGCCAGTGTCGTATGACAAAGCCTGTCATATGACATTTTAATTTGGTACTGTACTTTGATAGCATGTTTTGCAAGTGTCAGAAGCAAAGGCATCCCACTCTCATCGTGATTCCCGGACACAGAACAAGTAATGGGTTCAATAGTCCGTTAAGCTCCTGTCTTAGAACTTTTAGTTCTGTCTGTGTACGATTTGATTTTAATATCACTAAAGACATAGGATAAGCTAAAAATTGTCAGTTAGTGCCAGCAAAGACAGTAAACAATAAATGAAAATAATGGCATGTTGACAAGTTCGTCATCTTCTTCTTCTTCTTCGCAATTCAAGCTTATTGCATATCGCATACTAGCTTATTGCGTGCTCTCAACTTAGTGTTCTAGATGCACCTCCACAGTTATTAATTGAGTGCTTTCGATGCCTGTACCATTTTTGTATTGGTATAATTGTGTGGCAAGTCCAATCATACTTCTATGCCCAGGGAAGTCGAGAAATTTTCCAATCCGAAAAATTCCTAGACCGGACCGGGAATCGAACCCAGCCACCTCCAGCATGGCCTTGCTTTGTAGCTGCGCCTTTGCCGACTGAGCTAAGGGAGGCGTCATCTTGGCTTCTAAAATGGCGGCGAACAACGAGTTTTGACATCTACACGTCGGCCTCGTTCCAAAATTACCTATATTGTTGAGTTTTTATGAAGCTGATTGCCGCGATCTTGGTTTTTAAAATGGCGTCCAACATTGATGTTTGACCTTTTCACGTTGTCTCTGTACCGGAAAGACCCATATTTTGAGTGTTTAAGAATTGCGGCGGGCATAGAATTTTGACATCTGCACGTCGTCCGTGTTCCGGCAATATTCATATTGGAGCCTATTTTACAGTTCTTTTTTTCAAAAACCGATAACCACCATCTTGGATTTCAAAATGGCCGCTGACATCGAACTTTGACATCTACACGTTGTCCCCGTTTGGAAAATACTCAGATTGTAGGGTATTTGACAGTATTTTTAAAACACATGGCCACCATCTTGGATTCCAAAATGGCGTCTTGCATCGATATCCGGCCTCTACACGGTCCCCTGTTCCAAAAATACTCACATTGCACAGCAACATCCTATATGGGCAGACCTACGAGACAAAGTATATTCAGGAGTTCACATGCACACTAGCGCCACGTAGTAAGAGAGCGTTCTGAACTATTATGACTTACTTTTACTTTTCCTGGTCCGACGTCTCTCAGGATTGCACCTGCATCACAATGTTACGCCAACTAACTCGGTTCGTGGCTGCTTGTCTCCAATTTCCGTCCCACACTTGCTAGATCTTGCTCCACTTGGTCTAACCACCTTGCTCGCTGTGCTCCTCTGCGTCTTGTACCAGCCGGATTCGAGGCAAACACCATGTCCCGCCCATCGTACCCGTCCAGCTTTCGCGATTTTTTGGATACTGGGTTCGCCATAGAGTTTCGCCAGCTCGTGGTTCATCCTTCTCCTCCATACACCGTTCTCCCGAAGATGGTCCTAAGCACTCGTCGTTCGAAAACACCCAGTGTTTGCAGGTGCTCCTTGAGCATCGTCCACGTCTCGTGCCCGTATAGATCTACCGGTCTTATCAGCGTCTTGTACATGGTACATTTAGTAAGGGGGTGAAGATTACCCGACCTCAGGGCCTTGTAGAGTCCGTGGTAAGCACGACTTCCGGCAATTATGCCTCTACGAATTTCTCTGCTGCAGTTGTTATCCGAGGTACATAAATTCATCCACCACCCTGAACTCATCTCCGTCGATTGTCACGCTTCTGCCTATGTGAGCCCTATCCCACTCGGTTCATCCAGCTAACAGCGCATTGCTCCGCCACGGCCCGAAACGTTCTTCCGACAATGTCCATGTCGTCAGCGTAGCAGATGAACTGGCTGGACTTATTGAAGATCGTGCCCCGCATGTTAAAACTCGCGCAATGTTGAACAGAAGGCAGGAAAGACCATCGCCTTGTCGAAGTCCTTTGCGATAGCGGCGCCGGTGGCGTAGTGGTAAGCGTGATTGCCTCTCACCCCAAAAGGCCTGGGTTCAATCCCCGTCGGCACCGCCGAGATTTTCTAAGGCATAAATCTCTGATCACGCTTTCCTTCGGAAGGGAAGTAAAGCCGTTAGTCCCTGGTCTATGAGTTGTTAGGTCGATAGAGGGTTCAGGAGTGGGAGCTGCCTCCCTGACGTCGGTAGCATTGGTGCTCAGCACGGAAAACAAGATCGACGGAAAACAAATCAAAGAAAAAAATAGTCCTTTGCGAGTTTCAAACGGGTCCGATAACGCACCCGATTTCTTCACGCAGCACTGTACACCATCCATCGTAGCCCTGATCAGTCTGGTCAGCTTTCCAGGAAAACCGTTCTCATCTATAATCTTCCATAGCATCCCACTGCGAACTAGCAAGAAGTACAGTCGACTTGTTTCGCGCTCCGGTATTTCGGAAGTTTTCTCGGTATTCGGTTGGTTTAAATTATCAGTTTTTTCTCGCTTAGTGATTACTGGCATAGTACCCGGCTAAACAATTATCTGAAAGTGAGTTTTTTTTTCTGAGAAGAAAGTGTGTTTTCGGCATCATCGGAAGGAAAATTGTTTTTGCGATTGCCAATTCGCCAACCATTTTGCCATCGGTGCGTGATCACGCATACCTGCGCACAGATCATCGTCATCGAGTGTCAGCATCTGCCTCCGCATTTATACCGGTCATCCATCATCGTGTGTCCAGCTGAGTGCCGAGCCTAATACAATCACACCACTACAAAGATCGCCCGCACACGCGCATCGAAGGTCACCCACGCTGCGCGTCGCTCCGCTGCTGCTGTGTAATCACTCGGTGGTAGTAGTATAGCAGATAAGTTTTTTTTTCCTGTTTCTTTCTCTCGCCCATCAGTTGAATTTAATTTTGTGTTTCTGTGTTTGTAGTTTTTTTTTCTGTTTATTGTGTCTGTGTGATTTTAAGCATCGTTTCAGTGGTAGAGCGTTTACCGCTCCCATTAGTACGGCAAAATGGACGTCTCGTCAGAAGACGATATGGACATTTTGCCGGAAGATGAAACCAGTTTGCCACTCGATGGCAAGAAAAGACGAAAACGTGTTGTCATTCATGGTTCGTCTCAGAAAAGCCACCGATCGCGAGCCTATCCAGATGACTCGACTGGGCCATGGGTTGTCTACTTTCAGCCCAAAAACAAACCTTTGAACTTGATGCAAATTTCCACTGATCTGACGAAGCGATACTCGGCCGTGACCGAAATCACGAAGGTTAGGCATAATAAACTTCGTGTTGTCGTTTCTAACCTGAAGCAGGCTAACGAGATTGCTGCCTCCCAGCTCTTTACGATTGAGTACAGGGTTTACATACCAGCTCGTGATGTGGAGATCGAAGGTGTGGTCACCGAAGCGAGTCTGACCCCCGAGATCTTGGAGAAGCAGGCGGTTGGCCGTTTCAAGAACCCCTTGCTCCCCCCGGTGAAGATACTGGATGTCCAAAAACTGGGCTCAGTATCTGTCAGCGAGGGTAAAAAGAGTTTTACCCCCACAGACTCGTTTCGCGTGACCTTTTCTGGTTCAGCCCTTCCTCAGTATATCGAGCTGGGAAAACTTCGACTACCTGTGCGCTTGTTCGTTCCCCGGGTCATGAACTGCCAAAACTGTAAGCAGTTGGGACATACGGCGTCCCACTGTGGCAGCAAGGCACGCTGTTCCAAATGCGGGGAGAAGCACGAGGATGGCGCCTGCACAGTCACGGCACCAAAATGCGCGTACTGCAAAGGATCTCCTCCTCATGGTCTCTCGTCGTGTCCGGTGTACAAACAACGCGGGGAAAAACTAGAGCGCTCTCTTAAAGAACGTTCCAGGCGGTCTTTTGCAGAAATGCTTAAGACAGCCAAGCCATCGACCAACGAAACAAATCCCTTCGCTCTTTTGTCAGATGACGAGTCTGGCTCTGACTTGGCTCAGGAGGGAGTTTCTTTCAGTTTTCCGGAAGGTTCTGCCCGGAAACGAAAACGCATCCGTTCGCGGAAAGTTGCAGATCAAGAACCCCAAATCAGCTTGCCCAAATCAAGGAGTGGTGGAAAAAAGGAGACTTCTACTCCTCCTGGATTCCGCAGAACTGATTATACCCAGGATTTTCCACCTCTCCCGGGGACATCCAAAACCCCCGATGCCCCAATTTTCAGAACACAAGCCCCTTCTTCATCTGGGTTGTTCTCATTTGATAACATTGTGGACAGTATCCTCAATTACCTCGATATTTCTGATCCTCTGAAAAGCATTGTTCTGGCAATGCTTCCTACTGTGAAAACCCTCTTGAAGCAGTTGACATTGAAGTGGCCCCTCCTTGCAGCAATCATCTCCTTCGATGGATAATTTTCCAAACGAGGTCGGGGATTTGATCACTGTTCTACAGTGGAATTGTCGAAGTCTTATTCCTAAGATAGAATCGTTTAAGTTTTTGGTTCACAATAACGATTGTGATGCATTTGCTCTGTGTGAAACTTGGCTCTCTTCAGATATCGATCTTCTTTTTCATGATTTTAACATTATTCGACTGGATCGTGAGGATTCGCGTGGAGGAGGAGTACTTTTAGGGATCAAAAAGTGCCATTCCTTCTATAGAGTGAATCTTCCACAATTTCCAGGTATTGAAATTGTCGCATGTCAGGCTTTTGTTAAAGGCAAGAGCCTTTGTATTGCTTCTGTGTATATTCCTCCCCGAGTTTCGATTAGTCAAAAACAACTTTCAGATATCTGTTCAGTTCTTCCTACTCCACGGTTGATTATGGGAGATTTTAATTCCCACGGTACAGGCTGGGGGGAACTGTATGATGACAACCGTTCTACTTTGATATATGACCTCTGTGATAACTTCAATATGACAATTCTTAACAATGGAGAAGTAAAACGTCTGGCTGGTCCATCCTCAAATGGAAGTAGATTAGACCTCACACTTTGCTCTAATTCATTATCGTTGGATTGCACGTGGAATGTGATCCAGGATCCCCACGGTAGTGATCACTTGCCGATCGGCATTTCGATTGCCAGTGGGTTCAATTCGTCGGAATCCGTTAACGTCGCGTACGACCTCACCCGTAATATCGATTGGACAACGTTCAAGACCGCGATAGATGAAGCCGTGTCGTCGGTAGAAGAGCTTCCACCGTTAGAGGAATATAACTTCCTCTCCAATCTGATCTTGGACAGCGCGCTTCGAGCTCAAACTTGGCCGGTTCCAGGAACGTCTTTTCGTAGGAAACCTCCTACCCCTTGGTGGGACCAGCAATGGACTGAGGTTTATCATAAAAAGTCCGACGCGTTTAAGCTTTTCCGGAAACGCGGAACACCCGAGTATTTCGAAGCGTACTCGACTCTTGAACACGAACTCAAGAGCCTCATCAAAGTCAAGAAACGCGGATACTGGCGGCAATTCGTGGACGGTTTATCGCGCGAAACGTCGATGAATACGCTTTGGAACACGGCGCGAAGGATGCGTAACCGGTCTTCAAACAACGAGAGCGAGGAGTACTCGGATCGGTGGATTCTCAAGTTCGCGCGAAAAGTATGTCCTGATTCCGTGCCGGCACAGATGATTCCTCGCGAAACGACGAATTCGGTAGACGAGATCAGCCAGCCTTTTTCAATGCTGGAGCTCTCACTCGCGCTCCTTTCGTGTCGCAATTCGGCTCCGGGGGCTGATAGGATCAAGTTCGACTTGTTGAAGAACCTCCCAGAGTGGAGTGAAGGAAGTTTGGGACGATGGCTATTCTCGATCATCCCTAAGGTGTCGAAGAGTCCTTGGTTCAAGGGGTTGGATGTGGGTCGAGACTTCATTCGTCTGATGTCTCGCCTCATGTCCAATCACTATTCGTTAAACGCTCACTTGTTTCGTGTTGGGCTGGGAGACAGCAATCTCTGTGAATGTGGACAAGGTTACCAAGACGCCGATCACATCCTTTGGTCTTGTGCTGAGCATCGTGGAGTCAGATCTGAGCTGTGCGATTCCCTTCGGGCTCGAGGTAGACAACCTAATGTTCCAGTTCGGGATATTTTGGCTAGACGTGATCTGGAGTTTATGAAACTCATATATGTTTACTTTAAGAATACTAACCTTAGATTGTAAGTTTGATTAACCTTGTGTTTAGTTTGTGTATTGTGCGTGTAGTTTTTTTTTAATGTTTGTTTTCAAGATGAATAGAAATAAGTTCATGTTTTAGGATTAATTAAATATTTGTATATTAAATCATATTTCAAACCTCCTTCTCCCTTTCCCCATCCAAAAAATTGTAAATCTCCACTAACCTCGAGACGACCGCGAGTAATCGGTTCAATTCCTTTAACTCTAAATTTAAGACATTATTCATGTATAATGCAAATGATAACTCGGCTCTGTAAAGTTTATTCGATTGAGCCTGTACAAATAAATTAATATAAAAAAAAAATATAATCTTCCATAGCTCTTCACGGTCAATAGTATCATAAGCGGCCTAGAAATCAATGAATAGATGGTGCGCAGGGACTTGATATTCATGACACTGCCGCAACGTGAAGATTTGGTTCGTTGTCGATCGCCCGTCCACAAAACCGGCTTGATGTCTTCCCACAAATCTGTTTGCTAGCGTCGATAGACGGCGAAAGATGATCTGGGAGAGCACTTTGTAGGCCGCGTTGAGAATAGCGATAGCTCGATACACATTTCATGTAAATTTAGGTGCTCTGAGACATATACGAGCGTCAATTTTGACATAAAATTGGGTCATAAAAGATGCGAAATTCAGCTCAATCAAACGTACTTTTCGTCGAGTAACGAACTTTTCAGTCTCGGAGCACTTAATTTTACATGACGTGTTTGTTTACGTCCCATCATCTATGTCAAAGATGGATTTCATCACGTTTAACATTAGTTATTTCTAAGTGTGTAGTTCTCACATTCTAGCTTGTCGCCTTTTTCATATATTGGGCATATTACTCCCTCCTTCCACTCCTCCAGTAGTTGTTCTGCATCCCAGATCCAGATGACTATCAGTCGATGCAGACAAGTGGCCAACTTATCCAGGCCCATTTTAATAAGTTGCGCTCCGTTACCATCTTTACCAGCTGCTTTGTTGTTCTTAAGCTGTCGGATAGCATCCTTAACTTCAGCCATTTGTCCTACTGCCTTGGTCCTCTGCCTCTGCGCCATTCAGATGTTCATCGTAGTGCTGCTTCCACCTTTTAATCACCTTGAGTTTCTCGTAGAACTTGCGCGTTTCGTGAGAACGATACAGCTGCTGCATTTCTTTGCGCTCCAGCTCTTCCAGGCGGCGCTTCTTATCCCGGAAAAGATGGTTTAGCTGTCATCGCTTCTGTTTGTATCGCTCCACATTTTGACGGGTTCCTTGCTGCAGCATCCTCGCCCGCGTTGGGTTCTTCTAGTTCAAAACCGTCTGACATTGCTCGTCGAACCAATCGTTTTGTCGATTCCATTCCACAAACCCAATGGCACCTTCAGCAGCGCCATTAATGGCTACTTTCACGTTATTCCAGCAGTTCTCAAGAGGGGCTTCGGTGAGCTCTCTCTTTCATCCGGCAACGCTGCGTCGGTACGGGTGTTGGTACCGAATGTTGTTAGCAACAGAAAGTTGTTGGCGCACCTTAATCGTTAGATGTTAGTGGTCCGAATCGATGTTTGCGCCGCGATAGATCCTGACGTCGATAATGTCCAAGAAGTGCCTTCTGTCGATCAAAATGTGGTCGATTTGCGATTCTGTCTGCTACGGTGATCTCCAGGTGTATCGATATGGGAGGCTATGCTGGAAGTAGGTACTACGAATGGCCATGTTCTTAGAGGTGGCGAAATCGATGAGTCTGAGGCCGTTGGCGTTCGTTAGCTGGTGAGCGTTAAGATCTCCGATGACGATTTTGACGTCATGCATCATGCATCTTTATTGTCATCGTCACTTGCTAAGTTACACGTTTACATTGAAGAAACGGCCTTTGATCCTCAACTTGCACATTCTGTGCTTCTGCATTTCACCCATCACGATGAAAGCTGTACCCAACTCATGTGTATTGCCGCAGCTCTGGTAGATGGTATAACCATCCCTATACGTATGTACCGACGATCCCTTCCAGCAAACCTCCTGCAGCGCTACAATGTAGAACTTGCGGACGCTCAATAAATCCGAGTTTCCAATCGTTAGTCCGTTTTCGTTGCCTGGTTCTGTTCCGATTGTTCTGGTTCGTATTTACACTGCTACACTTCAGTATTTTTACGACTGGCTTGTAGGGCCTGAACCAATCCCCACTGTCTCGCCGGTGGACCATAGTGCACAGCACTTTTTAGAGTCCCACGCTGGCACCAGGACGTTGATCAGCCGCTCCTAACATGGAAAACAAACGCCGTTTAGAGCCTCCATGGTGAACAGACGCTCGAAGACTGCACTCTCCGGAGAGAGAGGAGTCCCCCCTTCCCTGTCAGTATACAACCAAGGTTCCACCGGGGTTGGTTACCCAATCTTTCCTATGGTTACTCGTACCCTAGCCAGCACCACGGGAAGGTAGGGATAAGAGTAACTGGACAAGAGGCTAAGTGACCACGCCCACAGAGGTGTTGGAGTCTATTTTATTCCTGCAGATACGCGAAGTATCGATGTTACGCGTTGTCCAGCCGTTTACCAGCCACTATGACAGCCACTCAAAAGGAATTGATCACCTGAACAACTTTGCTGAAGACAGCAACCTTCTATATGGTCAGGATCTCGAGATACATAATATACAGGAAGTTCATGAGCACACTAGTGCCGCGAAGTGTGAGAGTTCTAAACTAATATGGCGACCATCCAAAAGTACTTGGTCACCTGAACAACTTTGCATAAGACACCAACTTCCAGATGGCCAGGATCAAGAGATATTCTATGTGGGACCCGAATTCCATATAAATTCCATATAGTAATATGAACCTGAAGCGCCTCTAGTGGCGTAGTTCGTAATTAAACCAGAATCGAATGGCACAGGTTTGTACCCCAGTACAACAACTTTGTCGAAGACAGTATAGCTTTATTTTTTTTAAATAATTACTTTATTTGTACAGGCTCAATCAAATGAACTTTACAGAGCCGAGTTATCATTTCCGTTATTCATTATGACTGTCCTATATTTAAAGTTAAAGGAACTGGACCGAGTACTCGCGGTTGTCTCGAGGTTTGTGGGGATTAACAATTTTTTGGAAGCTTTATTCATTGAATCAAATGATATAATCAACCACAGTAAAAACCCCACAAGCTGTGGCTATCCTCATTCCCGGGTAGCCCGGCAATAACGATTCCTGACTGTATATTGAAGCTCATTGGTACCTAAGTACCTAAACCATCCAATTGATCGAACATCCCGTTTGCTATCATTGCACTTACCTAATGGCGCTTCGATGAGGCATTGATGTGATGTCAACAATGTGAATAGAAAACACACACACACCGACTACAACATGGGTCACAGAAACAACATTTTGACAAGCAAAGCTCAACTGTTGTTCGTGTGTGTTTTTTTTTCGAAGCTTTCTCGAAGGAGCACTTGAGATCAGCCAGCAGTGTTGGCAAGGCAAGCATTCATTGGGCAAATGGAAGCGAATGTTTTCCCGTTGAAGTGTTTATACATGAGTCGTTGAGGAGACGTCGACATACAAAGAAGCATCCTCTTTGGTTAAAACAATTTCCTCGTTGTCTTTCGAGAGCGATCAAGTGGTGGGAGTTGTTTTGTTGTCGGTACACTTCTAAAAGTGCTTCATAAATTCCAATAAATTTCCAACTTTGTGTGAGATAGCTAAATTGTTTCCTAGTGACGATTTCGAGGTTTTCAAGTTTTGCAGATTAGAAAGCGGAAACTGCTTGGAAAATGAGCGGTGGAGGGGTAAGTCACGGTGCATTAAAACTTTCAAGCACTCTTGGTAATTTAAGCTCGGAAATTTCCCATTGCTAAAAGGGGTTGAGTCTTGCAATAAAAACCTCAAGACGACCTGAGTTTATTTCCCCTCGTTTCCGAGAGAGACAGGCAGAGTGAGGCTAACCGGAAAAGCCTAACCGGAACGACGACGGCGGCGGCGGCGGTGGAGACGATAATAATGATGATTATGGGCCACCCTACGTTTATGGGTAAGAATATCTTCTTTTGTCACTCGGTAAGACTGTTGTCGTCGTGTCTGAGATAATTATCCGGAGTGTTCATCTCATCTCGCAAGTTGTGTGAAGACGACGACGACGACGACGACGTGGCAGTTGGTGACGAACGAGATTGTTGTGCGATTTGAGCGATGTCTGGCGGGCAACTAACCCACAACTGACTGACGACTCATTCCCGTCGACGCTGTTGTCGTCGTCGTCGTCGTTGGTTGAATTGAGGTAATTGATGGCGAGAAGGTGGACCGGCAGGCTCGGGACAGGTGACAAAACGATGATAGTGATAAATCTCTTTATCCTCAAAAGGTGTATTCGCAAAGTGCCGGAGCGGTGTGCGGTAGTAAAAATGGTAATGGGCTCTCGGAATAAACCAAAGCAGCACAGGATGTCCCGTTTTCCCGGGAAAGCTGGCTGGAGCTGGAGCTGGGTGGACGGATTCCGGAAGATAAATATCAATTACAGGCTCAGAGAGCTGTGGCGTGGTTTGAGTTGTTTGCGAGATCTAGAGATAGGGATGGTGGCTTCGCCGGAGGAGGTGTGATCTTATTTCTGTGGTTTTGATGTATTTAATTCAGTGTCTCTCCAGGATGTGAGCTCGAATACGGGAACGGATGGTGGCTAAGGAAGATAAATCGGAATCATCATTCTTTATTTAATTCATCTTGAGATGCATCGGGAGGGGGGCAATACATTATAATTGTATGGATGTACTTTGTGGTTGGGGCAATATACTAATGGATATTGCTTTATTATCTCGAGGGACTTGTATTGCTTGCCAAATTAAATGAGACGTTGTTCATTAAATTAATATGCCCATAGATGAAACGAGATGGTCCTACTAATAAGTCGACGTTTATCTTCGTGTTTCTCTGTGATGGGGACAACCAGCAAATTCACTCACTCACTCATGCATCCTGGGTACCTTCAGTGGGTTGCATTTAATAGTTGTCAGTACCAGACCCTTTTTTGCGAGGAACGGGGTTTCGATACTGGGAGGTTAGTAAGGGTAGTAAATGGAGTAAATGGAAATCGATCAGAAGTGCCATTTTACAAAATAGCAGGTGCTCAAATAGCAAAACACTTGGAATTACTAAGCGATAGTCAGTTAATGATAAATTACCACATAAGCCTAGTAAAATAAATGATTTATTTTCATCCAATTTTACTAAGGACGATTAATTTTTACGTAAATTTCAATACTCTGATAACGGTTTTAAATTTAGGCATTGGCTAGATTTTGAAGATGTTAATGTTGTTTTATCGATCAAGTCTTATGCGAGTGACCATTTCCAAAAAATCGAAAATAGAAATGCACCCTATTATGTTTATATATTTTTCCTTAAAAATTTAGGCTATTTTACACAACGTATCAAAAAAACAGCGATATGTTTTTTTTCCTAAGATATATTTTTATGAAGTAATCAAGTTTTGGGTTTTCGCTCAATACTGCTATGTGACTAGACTACCATGCGTTAAATAGCTTACATAGTCACTTACTCTATACCTATTTGTTTGTGCAAACGTCCACTACCTGTGTTTCTACCCTACCAGCTGTGTGTTGTATTGTATCCCTATACACTATAGAGTAGTATCTCGAATACCTCCGCCATGGCAGGACGGTCAAGCAAACTGTGTCTTTTATTCAAACATCCGTAAACACAACGTAGGAAAAGTTCAGTCCGTGCGCGATCATAATGGTGCCGTGACCAATCGCTCGATTCCTACGGGCAAAGTTTTTAAGCCGATATAACCACCAATCGTGAAAACCATATCGAACTGAAGATGTTTAGTGTTTGACGCCATTGACTCCGAGGATTCCGCTCCACTTCCAGCCACGATGGTGTGGCCCTTATGGTAGCCGTCTGGCTGAGTATGTACGCGTTCTTGATTCACCGTGGACTATGGCAGTTCTGATCAAGGAACATACTCACTATAAAAGGCGAGTGTTCTTGCCGGATACTCGAGCAGTTTTCGTGTTTGTTTCGTCTTCATTCAATTTCCTCGTAATTAATTGTTGTCATCAATATAAAACCGTTGGTTTGGGGGGGGGGGGGGGGGGAATAAAGGAATAACTAAATAAGTCACTAAATAAATAAATCAATTAATTAATAATTAAATATATAACTAAATAAATATGTTAATAAATTAAAAAAAATAAGTCAAGAAATAAATAATTTAATTATTGAATAAATAAATAAATAAGTTAATCAATAAATAAATAAATAAATAAATAAATAAATAAATGAAAATGAAATGAATAAAAAATAAATGAAAAAATGAATCAATTAATAAAAAATTAAAAATAAATTATCAATAAAGGTAAACAAATTTAAAAAAATATATTGAAATCACATAAGCTGTACGGAGCAGAAAATTGATTGTACATTGGTTGTAAAGATGCCAGATTTACAGACATGTCTGTGAATTTACAGACTTGTATTTTTTTCGTTTTAAGTTTTCTCCTTTTTAGTTTTTTCACAGATATATCCAGACACAGATTTTTATAATCAAAGCAAAATTTAAAGTTTTATTTGGTTCCACTGATTTACATCTTTAATCAAATTACACGTGTGATTTTTTTTGCAACACGTATTAGAAATTCGAGTACATCTGAAAGAAACCGCTGTGATCATTGGGTCTGAATATGTCCACCATTGATCTTTTAGTAAAATTCTAATGTGATTTGAGGTGTCACATGATGAATTTTTGATACATCAATATATTGCAAATTCCCCAGTGAAATCTGGAATTCACATTTTTGTTCATATTTTCGGAACCATAATTCCGATAGGGAAAAATTCAATAGCGATCTACGGGGATCTAAAACACATCTTTTGGAACTTGTTCCACTTAAATTGGTCCAGCAATCTCTGCGAAATTTGAGTGAGCTACACTCATGCGAACTTACATACATAAATACACACATACAGAAACATTTTCCGAATCCGTTGAGATGAATTGTAGTGTACCTATATGCTTTTATCAACATTTAACATAGATTCATTAAGCAACGCTACTTCAGTGTCTATGTTAAGGGCCCATGCATTAATTATGTCACGCTAAATCGAGGAGAAATTTGCCCCCCCACCTCCTATCGTGACGTTTTTCCTATACCTAATGCATTGCTTGTCACAAAATCTTAGACCCCGAAATTGTGTTTTCAAGTGATATCATAGCCTTTCGGTACACCTTGGCTAGTATCAGAAAATTGTGATGTATTTAACCAAGTTTTCTCCTCCAGGTGTGTAATTATTTTGCATAAAGTAAAGAATATGTTGCTTGATATATCTTAAATAAAAAACATTATTTGTAAAATCGATACAAAAGTGTTAGTGTTTAGCGCCAATTCATCGTGTTCTGCTTCGCAAACTCTAGAAAATGTAGTTTAATTGTAGACTGAGTAAAATTTCCCGAGCCTCATAAATCTTTTCAAATATAACAAAAATCGACGAAAAATGTATTCATTCTAGAAGTATACTCAAAGGATAAATCTAATGAAAAAAAATCATTAGAATTTCACATAACTTTCATGTGATTTCATAATTGGGAATTGCACCACAAATTCACATGAATGTGTCAAATGAAATTTAAGTGATTAATCATATAGAACTCATGTTGTTATGAATGTTATGTGAAACTCAGATAGATATCATTGGTTTTGTTAATAGAAAAATATTATGTGCATTCCCAATGGAAACTACATGACACCTTTTTTCTGTGTACTTAGTTCATATGTACATCAAGATGTTGCTTTTTTTTCCTTGATTTGTTTTCCTTCGATCTTGTTTTCCGTGCAGAGAACCAATGCTACCGACGCCAGGGACACAGCTCCCACACCTGGATCCTACCTATCGACCCATCAACTCATCATGAACCGGGGACCAACGGCTTTACTTCCCTTCCGAAGGAAGGCGTGATCAGAGATGTTATGCCTCAGAACATCCCGGCGGCGCCGACTGGGATTGAACCCAGGCCTGCTGGGGTGAGAGGTAATCACGCCTACCACTACACCACCAGCGCCGCTTGAGATGTTGCTAATATTAGAAAACAAAGTCCTGTAAAAGCTTGGAAAGTTTAACTCTTTAAGTTAACTACGTTTTCAAGAACATGAGCGAACTAATCCCAACCTTGAGTCGAATTCATTTGTCGTGAAATCGTAATTTAATTAATTGCTTTTAACGTACGGCGTGAATGGATGCAATCCCACCTCAAACTAGGTTCAATTAGTTAATTCGTTAAAAGCAGGGGGCTACAAAATGGTGAGTGACAATCTGGAAGGAGCGATATACCTAGCTCCGGTCCTCACAATTTCCTACCTCACGCCTCCACGAGTCATATGATCACAAAAGACTGCCAGCTGAAACATGGACACAGCTGGTTGGCGTAGTCTGGGCAATGTTGTTAATCCGACAATAGCAGAGTGAGGAGGTGCGACGCGAACACTGGTGCGGTAACCATAGCACGGTGATAGAGGAAATGCTTCGCCAACCTGAGCGTCTGTTCACCATGGAGGTGCGGCTCAAACAGCGTCTGACTGGCATCCAGCGGCTGAATAAGAAATGATCTTCCCCGGAAGCTACACCTAAGATGGCAGCCCCATCACGGCGGATAGAAGACCTTAGGCCAACCACCTACTGTCTCTGAAACCTTTACAATTGTTACAGAAACCAACAGAGAAAGACATCGAACTGATTTAACGGCAATGACTTTTAGCGCAAAACAACGGACACGAATTGGATCATGGAATGTATTGACGCATGAAGCTAGAAATCCTGGGACTGAGTGAAGTTCGTTGGCCAAACTTTGGAGAACACAAACCGCCGTCGGGACAGGTACTACTATACTCTGGTATTCGAGGTGAAAACGTTCCCCGCCATCGTGGAGTTGGTCTCCTACTTAGCGTCAAGGCAAGTGCTGCGCTCATCAAGTGGGAGCCTGTTAATGAGAGGATAATCGTTGCCAGATTTAGAACACGGGTTCGTAACCTTACAATAATCCAATGTTATGCGCCAACCGATGCTGCCGAGCTACAGGACAAGGAGAATTTTTACAGTCAACTGAATGCCGTCTTGGATAAGGTTCCAAAGGGTGACATCAAGATCTACACTGGTGACTTCAATGCAAAGATCGGCTCCGACAACACGGACTATGTCATGCGTGTCATGGGACGCCATGGTCTCGGCGAAATGAGCGAAAACGGTGAGCTGTTTGCAGAATGTTGTGGCAATAACGACATGGTGATCGGGGGCTCGCTCTTCCCCCATCGGTCAGTGCACAAAGTCACGTGGGTTTCCCGTGATGGACATACCGAGAATCAGATCGACCACATCTGCATCAGCCGAAAATGGAGACAGAGCCTTCTTGATGTCCGGAATAAACGCAGCGCCGACATCGCGTCTGACCATCACCTTCTAATCGGTGAAATCCGCCTACTCATGGCGCGGATCCAGCGACGGGAGGAGAGACTCGGGCGGCGGTTCAACACACGCTGACTTGAAGATCCAGCGGTAAAAAGGTCTTTTGTTGAAGAACTTGAGACTCGAGCTGCGGACGCTTTAGAAGGTGGCAGCGTAGAAGAACAATGGACGGCCATCAAGAATGCCTTTATAGAAACAAGCAAGAACAACTTGGGTGAGCTGCGCACCTAGAGGAAAGAGTGGATCACAGATGAAACCTGGCGGAAGATTGAGGAGCGTACAGAAGCAAAAGCCGCGATAGAGCGGGCGAGAACCAGAGGAGCCAAGAACGAAGCCCGTCAACGGTACTCGGCTCTAGAGAAGGAAGTCAAGCGCTCTTGCAGACGGGACAAGCGAGCGTGGGTGAACTCCCTGGCCGACGAAGGGGAGAAAGCCGCAAACACTGGCGATATACGCCTCCTCTACGATATCTCACGACGCCTGAGTGAAGCAAGGATGAACCCGAGGATGCCAGTGAAGGACACGACTGGACAATTGCTTACCGACCCCACTGACCAGCTGAAACGCTGGTTTGAGCACTTCGAACAACTTCTTCAAGTTTCGACGGCCAACCAGCCATCAACATCTCGGCATGATCCGCCTAGGGTGCGGCGCATCACTCGCGGCAATTCCGAGGCCCCATCACTGCAGGAGATTGAAGCAGCTATCTGAAGCATGAAATCCAACAAGGCTCCAGGGGTCGATCGGATATCAGCAAAGATGCTCAAAGCTGACCCCATGCTATCCGCACAAATGATGCATCAACTATTCTGTAATATCTGAGACACCGCGACTTTTCCGGCTGACTGGATGCAGGGCATCTTAGTGAAGGTCCCAAAGAAGGGGGATTTGACTGTGTGCGACAATTGGCGAGGCATCATGTTACTGTGTATTGTTCTCAAAGTTCTGTGCAAAGCTATCCTGAATCAGATACAGGAGAAGATCGACGTGACTCTCCGACGACAGCAGGCAGGATTCCGTGCCGGAAGATCTTGTGTGGACCATATTGTCACACTCCGCATCATCCTGGAGCAGGTGAATGAATTCAAAGAGTCCCTTTATTTGGTATTCATTGACTACGAAAAAGCTTTCGACCGTCTCAATCACGAGAATCTGTGGGGCGCCCTGAGACGCAAGGGAGTCCCGGATAAAATCATCAACCTCATCGAAGCGCAGTATGAGGCTTTCACGTGCAGAGTTCTGCATAACGGAGCCTTGTCCGACCCTATCCGGGTAGTCGCTGGTGTGAGACAAGGATGTATACTATCACCGCTACTGTTTCTCATCGTAATCGACGAGATCATGGTAGGTGCAATTGACCGTGTACCGAACCGTGGGCTGCTTTGGCAGCCTATTACCATGGAGCATCTCAACGACTTCGATTTGGCTGATGATGTTGCTCTATTAGCACAACGGCGCTCTGATATGCAGAGTAAGCTCAATGACCTAGCCGAACGCTCCTCTGCGGCGGGTCTCACCAACAACGTCAACAAGACCAAATCGTTGGATATCAACACGGGCAACCCTTCCAACTTTACGGTAGCGGGGCAAGCAGTGGAGAAGGTCGAAAGTTTCCAGTATCTTGGCAGCCAAATAGCGTCGGACGGCGGGACCAAGAGCGACATAGGTGCACGAATCAAGAAGGCTAGGGCTGCCTTTGCGAGTTTACGAAACGTATGGAGATCCAACCAGATAAGTCCATGCACCAAAATCCGAATTTTCAACTCGAACGTGAAATCTGTGTTGTTATACGCCAGCGAGACGTGGTGTGTATCAGTGGAGAACACTCAAAAGCTGCAGGTCTTCATCAACCGATACCTGCGGTACATAATTCGTTCCTGGTGGCCTCACAACTGGATCTCGAATGCCGAGCTCTATCGTCGATGTCATCAGAAGCCGATAGCAACATAAATTCGAGAGCGAAAGTGGAGGTGGGTCGGCCACACACTTCGACGGGGCGGAAACGAAATCTGCAAGCAAGCGCTGGATTGGAATCCAGCAGGACATCGCAGCAGAGGCAGACCCAGGGGCTCATGGCGGCGGAGCCTCAATAAGGAAATTAAGCAAGTCGATAGAAATCTGACCTGGGCCCAGGTCAAGGCAAAAGCGAGCAGCCGCCCAGGATGGAAGTCTTTCACGTTGGCCCTTTGCACCGCTGGTGGTGCACAGGACCCTTAAGGGGTATTCCCGATCTTTTTTTTCAAAAAATCAAATTTTTTTTTTTCACGTTTTTTTGTACTTTAGACTATATACTTTCATCCCCCCAAGCCGTTTTCCGATCAGTGAATTCGGTGTCCAGGCATAGCTGACTAATGGTAAGAACCCCCAAAATGGTTTTAACTAAAGTCAAAACTTTAAACGCGTTTTTCTCGAAACCACATTTTTTTTATCGGGCGAAGATTTTTCTCAGAAACTATAAGAGATATTGACTTGAATCTTTGCGCATTTTGTTCCTTATTAAATTCTTTGGAGCTTCTCCCACTTTCAGCCAAAAATATTAACATTTAACATTGTTTGAAGCACCTTAAAGCTGCAAAAAAGCGGGCTAAAAATCGCCTGTTTTTTTCATATGGCCGCCATTTTGTTAATTTGCAAGATTTTTTGCTGCCAACGGGAGAAGCTCCAGAGAATCTTATGCAGATTATTAATTTCATCACGAAATCTGTATCAGATGAAGCCGTTCCAGAGAAAAGTCTTCGCCCGTCCAGGCGTTTGCGGCGAACAGGGGTCTATTTGCCGCCATTTTGTGACGTCAATAATGTCTTTTTTTATGTCGAAAAAAAAAAATAATTTGTAAACTTTAATGTTCAATAAACAAGAATCCCAAAGAGTTAGGCGCATTACTATTCATTTTCCTTGAAAAAAAATTAATTGAAAAACAAGCCGAAAAAAGGCAAAAGATTGGGAATACCCCCTTAAGTAAGTAAGTAAGGTGGTTTTTGCTAGAACATGACTGTTATCGACATTTCAAATTTCGCTTCTATCAGAATCCAATAAATGGATGAATCGTGGACATATGATTGGTTGGTCGTTGGAAGTATTGAAACTAGAAAGGCTAAGTGATGCTCCATTTTCTTCTGACGGTTGGGGCATGAGCACTAACTCTTGCCCTAGCCTTTTATGACTTATGGCTATAGCGCCATTACTCAAGACAGAAGAGGGAAGGGAAAAAAAAGGACAAAGGGAAAAGGATTATGTGAAATCTACGAATGTTACCGCGAGGCAATTAATTTAAAACCAAAACCATAAGATAACCACATAGTTGCATCCCGTTTGCATAGCCCTAGCTGACGTTGATACCAAGGCCAAGAATATGAAATGAAAAGTAGGGCAAAAGGAGCGAGAGCTCGTTTTACATAATCTAACTGCAGTATTTACTTAGGAACGTTTCTGCGTTCAAGTAGGATAAACACGCCCACGCATGGCATGCTTGCGCATCTAGGTTACGTTTAGCTTTCCCTCTCTGTTTATCCTTAACGAAGGATATAATTATAATGTTTAAACGTTACAAATGTCTCATTCTTATTTGTAGAGCCATATCAGATCTGAGTTACAAAAAGAAATAAACTTACAAGATAACCCGAGAAATCCCAGATCTGAGAGGGCATAGTATATAAGATCCAAATAACACAAATTTACCCTTTCAAGGGCGATCGAAATCCTAGCTAATAGAATAGGCAAAATTAGGTCAAAAGTCCGGTATTGAAAGGGATATGTAAAACCCTGGACGAACCAAGTAAAAGTTTTACATAATTATAAGTTGCTAATGCAACACGTAGCTGTAAGATCACTTTGTACAATTTTGTTGAATAAAATTAAGTTTCGTAGGTTACTCCAGATTCTTCTCTTTTTTGAATCCGAAAGAACTTTCGGCCTAGAAGTGAAAACTTCTCTCCTTAACCGGGGAAAAAAGTAGCTCCTAGAATCGAGAAACAGTGTCTGATCTGAAAGCGAAAGACTCTCCCTAACCGGAGAAGAAAGTAGCTTTTGGCGGCGACATTTCATGGTGGCTCCAGAGAGGAATCTTGGAGGACGTTTTCCGACGTTTTGAGCCCGCGAACTTCCAGTCAGTCGAAATCTGACTGCAAAGAACCGCAAAGTTGGCGGTTTAAGTGGGCCGTTGAGCCAAAGTGTCAATCTGACAAAGTGTGGCGTTAAGCCAAATAGCAGTCAGTCGAAATCTGACTGCAAAGAACCGCAAAGTTGGCGGTTTAAGTGGGCCGTTGAGCCAAAGTGTCAATCTGACAAAGTGTGGCGTTAAGCCAAATAGCAGTCAGTCGAAATCTGACTGCAAAGAACCGCAAAGTTGGCGGTTTAAGTGGGCCGTTGAGCCAAAGTGTCAATCTGACAAAGTGTGGCGTTAAGCCAAATAGCAGTCAGTCGAAATCTGGCTGTAAAAGAACCGCAAGTTGGCAGTTCCAGTGGGCCTTTGTGCCAAATAGTGTGGCGTTAAGCCAAATAGCAGTCAGTCGAAATCTGACTGTAAAGAACCGCAAGTTGGCAGTTCCAGTGGGCCTTTGTGCCAAATAGTGTGGCGTTAAGCCAAATAGCAGTCAGTCGAAATCTGACTGTTGCAAAATTAAAAAAAGTAAAGAAATATAAAAAGTGGCTAAATGAACCCTTTCCAAAGGGAGTGTATTGTGTAAGCAAGGCGTTTCCAGTGACCTTGTGGCGCGGTACCGATAAAGAAAAAGTGTTCCGGCAACATATTAGCAAATTCACTTTACACCACGCCACAAAGAAGTAGCTCAAGCCAGAGTAATAAAACGCCGCACTTTCCCACGGCTGAAGGCCAGAAGCAGACCACAAGCAACAAGGCTACAAGTTCATCAAATCCGGACTCCCACGGCTGAAGGCCGAAAATATCACAAAAGCTATAGGCCAACCGAAATCCTAGAAGGACGTCCAGTGGCAAGGAGCAGACCAATGGCGAGCTGTTAGGCCATTAATATCAACAAAGTTCAAATTAAAGTGTGAGTAAAATCAGAGTTGACGCTATTATATTATCAGGTAGAAATTTATAAATTAAAAAAAAAAACAAGATGAGTGAAAAATTTGTTGTTAATAAAAACGGACACTGTCGTCTTTGTTTTGAGAAAGACGACAGTGATAACATGGTGGCCTGCGACGATTGCGATCGCTGGTTCCACCTGACCTGTGTAGGATTAGATCACATACCGAAGAAAAAAGAGCCTTGGACATGTACAAAATGTACTAAGATTAGAGTCCATTTGGCTACACAGGAAGAGCAAATACAAACTCTTCAAAACAGGAAAGAATACAAGACTAATGCAGATAGCCAAGTAGAAGCTTTCGAAGCGATCATTAAAAAAATTAATGGTATCAATGCTAGCGGACAAAACACAACGGAAAAATACATTTTAAGACAGTCATTACTGGAGTTGCCATATTTTGATGGAAACTTCAAAGCTTGGCCAAGATTTAAAAAAACATACCTCGAAACCACACAGCGGGGAAATTTTTCGGACCTTGAAAATTTACACCGTATACAGAAAAGTCTAAAAGGAGATGCATTGCGCGCGGTTAGCGCACTTCTTCTCGACTCCGATAATGTGGATTTGATAATAAGAAAATTAGAGGACCAATTTGGAAGTGTAGAATTGGTTTATTCTGGATTATTGCAAGAGGTTCTTGCAACTAGAAATCCTCGTTTTGAAACCCCAAAAACAATGGTGGATTTCATCTCTGCAATTGGGAATTTGGTAATTAATATGACGTGTCTTGATCATAAGGAATATCTAAATGATCAAAGATTAATTAGAGATCTGGCGGGAAAATTACCCAATGGGCTGCATCAACAATGGTTGATGCATGTAAATGAAAATAAGACATTGTCAACTATATTAAATCCATTTATCGCTCCAACGCTAAGTGATTTCTATGAATGGTTAAAGCCCCAAGAAAAACTGGCTACAATGTTGATAGCTGATAAGGGGATTAAAAATGAAAAGTTTTCCAGATTGGAAAGACCCGATAGAGTGAACTACCACAGTACAGGGTATCCTAAGTGCCTTAAGTGTGGACAAAATCACCGATTAACAGGATGCAATGAATTTAGAGGATTGTCTTCCGAAGAAAGAAGACAGTTTATAATGAAGAAGAAACTTTGTTTTTCATGTTGCAATCCAAATCATATATTAAAGGATTGTAGAGTAGCACGACCATGCAATATTGACGGATGTACCAGTAAACATAATCGATTGCTACATCCAAGAACTGATAAAAAAGAAAAATTAAGGAAAAGTTCTGAAACCACTATTGCGTCTGACAAAGTAAACTGTCACGTACAAAAACACAACATGGTGTATTATCAAATTTTGCCTGTTACTTTGAACAACGGAAAAGACAGTTTAAAAACTCACGTATTTTTCGATTCAGGTTCATCGGTAAGCTTAATTCATAATAGCGTAGTTGAACGATTGAATATTTCAGGATTTAATAAGCCTATGACTATAGCTTGGACAAACGGAGAGGTCCAAGAAGAAACTAAGAGTATGACCGTTCAAGTCCATATCAAAGGTGAAAACGAGAAATCGTTTTTGCTTAAGGATTTACGTACAATTAATGAACTGGCTTTACCCATGCAATCTATTGATTCAAAACAAATACAAGAACAGTTCCCATATCTAAAGGGAATAGAACTGCAATCTTACGATAAGGCAGTCCCAACGATATTATTAGGATTACCACATGCATATCTCTTTAAGGGTATTGAAGAAAGATCGCGTGGATTTTCTGAACCTATTGCCAAGAAAACAAAGTTGGGATGGGTTATATTCGGTACCAGCCGAAATAACACCGAAAACAAAAATCATGTGTTTGTAATGAATGAGGTGAATGAAGAAGAAAAAACAATGAAGGAGATAATGGCAGATTACTTCTCTACAGAAGCCTTTGGCGTAAAGGTACCTCAGAGCGAATTAATATCAAAATTAGACGAACGCGCTCTAAAAATTATGCAAGAAACATGGAAACCAACTGATAAGGGTTACGAAATCGGCCTCTTGTGGAAAAATGATAAGGTCGAATTTCCAAATAGTTTTTCTACGGCTCTGAATCGCTTTCTGTTATTAGAAAAGAAATTAGAGAAGGATTCTTCTTTAAAAGAATGGTATAGTACACAAATTGATGAGTATGTAAGGAAAGGATATCTTAAAAAGTTAAGTCCTGATGAGTATATGATTGATACTGCGAGAACCTTTTACATATCTCATTTTATAACTATCAACCAAAGTAAACAACCGCCTAAACCAAGAATGGTATTTGATGCGGCAACTAAGATTGATGGAGTTTCTTTAAATTCACAATTATTAGCAGGACCTGACATGACAGAGTCAGCTCTTGATATAAAGATGAGATTTAGAGAAGGTCCAATAGCAATAACCGGGGATATTCAGGAGGCCTTCCATCAGGTGAAAATCAGAAAAGAAGATCGAGAATCACAAAGAATGGTATCTCGAAAGCAACCTAATACAAGATTGGACATCTATGAAATGCAAGTAATGTCCTTTGGAGCTACTTGCTCACCAGCTTGTATGCAATTTGTCAAGAATGAAAATGCTAAACAATTCATAAATGAAAGACCTAAAGCAGTTGAGGCTATAATTAAAAATCACTATGTAGATGATTATTTAGACAGCTTCAACGAAGTAAAAGAAGCTGTAAAAACTGTATCAGACATCATTCAGATACATGATAAAGCTAACTTCCGAATAAGGAATTTTATATCAAATTCGAAGTCCTGCTTGAAGCAATTACCAAATGATAGAATCTCTCCAATAAAGGAAGTGAAACTGGATGATAACGAAAATGTATATGAAAAGGTCCTGGGTATGTATTGGGACACGCAAAACGATAAACTTACATTTAAAATCAACATTCCCAATTTAGTAATGTTGGAACCGACAAAAAGACAAGTGTTGTCTTTTATTATGAGTGTGTATGATCCTCTTGGGTTAATCGCACATATAACAATCGAATCTAAAATAATAATGCAAGATTTATGGCGACGTGGTATAGACTGGGATGATAAAATTCCCGATGACATAAATAAGACTTGGCAAACCTGGATTAATAGATTGTCTTCCCTATCTAAGATAAAAATCCCAAGATGTTACTCTAATTTTAAAGGCGTGATACGTCGAGAACTTCATGTTTTTTGCGACGCCTCACTGAACGCTTTCGCTACTGTTATATATATGAGAACAGTAAGCAAAGACGGCATTGATGTAACGATTGTTGCTGCCAAATCAAAGGTTGCTCCCACGAAAATAATGTCAATACCTCGTTTAGAACTACAAGCTGCTGTATTAGGGACAAGATTATCTAATACAGTACAGAGAGCATTAAGACTACAAATAGACCAGGTTATATACTGGTCCGATTCAAAAACAGCCTCTGGAGAATACACTCGACCAGTAGTCAAATTGGCTATTATGGATGTTGAGCCGCCAGGCGAAGCTTCTTCAAATGAAGACAATAAAAAAGAACAAGTAGCATCAAAACGGGTGTTGAAACACCAAGATGTTGAAACTACCATTAAGAAAGATTGCTTTGTGGGAATGATACGCAAAGTAAATGACGAAACCTCGCAGGGATACGAATGTGGAAAACGAAGGCGTGTCGATATTGACAAAGTAAAGCAAATAGCTGCGGAAATTGCAACACCAAAACCCAAACCAAAGAAAATCATAAGGCCTGTCACATGGGAAAATTTTATGGTGGTTTTGTACTTAGCATTTGCAATTTTCGGAAGTGTATTATCCTTTGAAGGATCCGGATTAATTGCATATGACTGCGGCAACCCAGAAGTTAATTTAACAAGTTATTCGTTATTGGATGTAGCTTCATGCATTCCACCATCGAATAACTTATCAACTGTGGAGGTACAAATACAAGTATTACAAAGAAATGTTAAAAGTGAAATAAGAGTGTTCCAATGCAAGGTTATAATTAAACGAAGCATAAAACATTGTGGAATGCATTCTCATACTTCTGATTATGAGAGAGGTTACGAATACATTGTAAAGGAGTTTTCATCTGAAGAATGTCAACTCTCACATCAATTAGGAATTGTCAGACTAACGCATGACTATCGATTACGTGAATTAAAGCGGAACGCAACTACACGTGGAGAAGTCCTCATAACAGGATCTGTGTGGGGAAGTAATTGCAAAGGCGGGACGTACAGAACGCCTGTCTATACCTGGGTCGATGCCTTGGTATATTATGAGTATGAAATAACGCTACGTGATTATGTTGCTACCGTAGATTACGAAAACGACGCTATTTACTTAAAAAATAGTTTGGCCTGCACATACTCTCAAGGAAAATGTTTAGATTCAGAGGATGGCTACATCACATGGGACATAGCACTCAACAAGAAATGTGAAGAAACCGAATTTGAAATAATTTATGAGGGCCTGGTGAACAAAACCGAAAACAAAAACACTCGAAACCAGGGCAGTAATTCTAATGTTGTTTATAGCACCGTCTCTAAAACACATCTGTTTTCAATACGAGCTAGAGAACACACAAAGGTCTGTGGCCACTTGGGTTTTATGACCGATCACCCACGAATTATCATCGTTGAGGTTTTAGGTTTTAAGTCTCCTTTCAGCAAAAAATCAGGGACAGGAAAGAATTTTGATTTGTTTACTTATTTCAATTCCAAGATAACATTGGTTGAAAATTATATTGGACAAAGCATGGTTGAACTATATAACACAGTTATGACTGAAATATGCAAAATTGATAAAACACTAATGGAGACTAAATTAACTCTAGCACGCCTTAACCCAACAGAGTTTGTAAACAGTATCATCAAAAGATCTGGCTATACTGCAGTTGTAGCTGGTGAAGTTTTACATATTCTTGAATGCAAACCCGTATATGTAACACCCAGATCTGATGACAATTGTTATCAAGAAATACCCGTAGCTTATAATAATCAAACGATGTTCATCGCCCCAGTAACACGAACATTACAAAACAGAGGCACTCAAATAGATTGTACACCCCTGTTACCAGCTAAGTTTCAAATAGGTGGAAGATGGTATACGACCGACAGTCGCATCAGGGAAACCACTGCTCCTTTAAAACTTACTACGGATATACTAAATACTTGGTCGTACACACAACTCCCAAATTTAATGCAAAGCGGAGTATACGACGCAGAAAGCGTAATAAAGATGAGAAACTTGATATATGAACAAGGAGGTTAGACGCAACTCAACTATTACACAAAATCTTGATCGGTGAGCACCCAGAGTATCAAGGATTTCGTTTTGAGGCGCTCGTCTCAGACAAGTTTGTCGAAAATATGGTCTAATATGCTTGGTAACATAACATCCACGTTTATAGGAATATACATGATCAGTCGGATAATTAAATTCGTCATTGATACAATAATGCATGGGCGCATATTGTACGATATTTACGGTTTAGGTTGGCAATTGCTAGCTTCATTTTGGGACTCCCTAACAAGCTTCCTTTCTCATCGAAATGCAATGAAGAGAACGTCCCAACGAGAAAACAATATAGAATTCATTAATCAGGATGAAGCAACCGCACATGTAGACATGGGTGAGCCTAGTGCACCAACAATATACCCAATCTTACACTCGCGGAATAACGATCATATATAAGTAAACCTAGAAGGATTTACGGGCTCCGGAATGTTACCGCGAGGCAATTAATTTAAAACCAAAACCATAAGATAACCACATAGTTGCATCCCGTTTGCATAGCCCTAGCTGACGTTGATACCAAGGCCAAGAATATGAAATGAAAAGTAGGGCAAAAGGAGCGAGAGCTCGTTTTACATAATCTAACTGCAGTATTTACTTAGGAACGTTTCTGCGTTCAAGTAGGATAAACACGCCCACGCATGGCATGCTTGCGCATCTAGGTTACGTTTAGCTTTCCCTCTCTGTTTATCCTTAACGAAGGATATAATTATAATGTTTAAACGTTACAAATGTCTCATTCTTATTTGTAGAGCCATATCAGATCTGAGTTACAAAAAGAAATAAACTTACAAGATAACCCGAGAAATCCCAGATCTGAGAGGGCATAGTATATAAGATCCAAATAACACAAATTTACCCTTTCAAGGGCGATCGAAATCCTAGCTAATAGAATAGGCAAAATTAGGTCAAAAGTCCGGTATTGAAAGGGATATGTAAAACCCTGGACGAACCAAGTAAAAGTTTTACATAATTATAAGTTGCTAATGCAACACGTAGCTGTAAGATCACTTTGTACAATTTTGTTGAATAAAATGAAGTTTCATAGGTTACTCCAGATTCTTCTCTTTTTTGAATCCGAAAGAACTTTCGGCCTAGAAGTGAAAACTTCTCTCCTTAACCGGGGAAAAAAGTAGCTCCTAGAATCGAGAAACAGTGTCTGACCTGAAAGCGAAAGACTCTCCTTAACCGGAGAAGAAAGTAGCTTTTGGCGGCGACAACGAACATGAACAATATTTTTGATTTGAAATATACAATACAGAAATGCATAACGGCGGTGGTCACTACCCGAATCTTGTCACTATTACCAAGTCATAAAAAGTAACATGGACTCAAATGTGATCCTTTGATAACTGGAAAATCTTGATTCCCTAGATTTGTCACGACTAGGATTCGATGGTAGATCTTATACCAGTAACGCACCACAAAAATATGATCTCCCAACGTTACTGGTTTGAAACGATAAAAATTTACAAAATAGAACAAACTCACCAAGTTTAGCGAATTGAAGCTGAAGGCTGCTTGACATGTGTTGTCTAATCCAAATTGTAGACGAAGCTTGACAAAGTTCAACATGAACTAGTCCGGTTTATGGTAGTTGCGCGGAATGTCTTCCGTCGATTTGAGATAAACAAATGTTTGGATGTATGTAGTCGATTTTTGATGTGCATTGGCAAGCCTTTTCGTTGGCTAGTAGGGTAGAGAACTTCTTCGGCCTAATCGCCCATTTTGGGCCTATCGAGCAGAAAACTTCAAATAAATCCATGATTTCAGAGGTAACAAGTCAACTACGCGTTTGGTACGATACTTTAGTTAATAAGCTACGAAACGAAGTCAATGAGAACGCGTGATATGAAGGTTTGCACCCATTATTCCCAAAAACAAAAGAAGCACTCCTTCCTAATCAATTTTTATCTTCATCCGATAGGCCGAAGTGAATCCATTGACGATTCGATGACGTTTCAATGCGTTAGGCCGAGTTTAAAATCTGTAGCCCGAGTTTGGCGTCAAGAAGCAGTTTAAGACTTTTGACAATATCTCAACGATTGGTTTCTCTTTATCAAATATTACGGTACATACGGAAAGGTAAATATATTTGGAAGTCATCAGTAATAATAACATTCCGTTTGGTGCTAAACTGCGCTAGATTAAGAAATATTATGTGCGGGTTGTGCTTAAAATGCCGGGAATGGGGTATTTAACCCTAGTCCAGGTTCAACGCTCAACGAATGATGGAATTAATGATGGGACGAATTATGGGACGCCTCGTGGAGGTACTTATTGGCTTCGGAAATAGCATTGGGCGATCTTGAGGCAAGAATCGATTTTTTTTAAATAATCTATCCACCGATTTAATCAATCATTTTGAATCGATCTTTTAAATCGATTAATTTTTCAATATAACACATGTTTCAAACTGGTTGTTTGCAGAATTCATGTTCAAGGTTATTAATGTGCAAAGGCGAAGACAAAATTTTGTTTTGGATCGAAACAAATATCGAATAAAAAGGATCGATCCAATCGATTTTTGTCGTATTTGAGATTGATTAAAAAAATCGATTAATCGAACCAAAAGAATCGATCTTTTGTGTTTCGATCCAAGCTCGCCCATTGCTATTCGGAACAGCTTCTTAGCGGCAAATAATAGGGACCTAGAATAAGGAGCTAGAAATTGTCTCTTGGGCTTGGTTTTGGCCGGATCAACAACCGATTATAGATTTAAAAACTCCACGAAAAAAAACTTCAAGGAATAGCCCAATGGGACTGTACGAACAGTTGACGTAGTACTACACTCACATGTTTACTATTTTGATCGAACGTTATTTACACAACACAATTTCTCGACTGTCCTCCATCCAACTGAGCTGATTTTATTGTATGTGATTGGGTCAACCATAAACTTGTCACCTACAGAAAATCAGCACAATTGGCTAGAAAACAGCAGAGAAATTGCGGTAGGTGGACGGCACTTCCCACCGGGCTTTTCGGAGGATTCTTATAATGGTTCACTATTGTGCGCGATCATCCTACATCTCTATAAGTTCAATCAGGCAGTTCGACTTTTCGGTTCGGCTTCGGCTTGTTTCGTTCTTCGGCATGACGATGACGTGCTTGATGAAGATGGCCCACAGTGGTGTTTCTCACGATGAGCAACTGTACCCGAACAGTAGCGGTGTGGCTTTTTTTACTAATTATCTGGCGCTCTTGGTAGCAAGCTGCTTGCAGGGAGCCTGTCCACCGGTCCACATGTCGTGTGTTGGGCGATCGATATGAACACGTTCGAAGTTCCAAGAGAAAATCGGCTTCGGCTTGTTTCGTTTGGCACCAACTATGTGATGGCTGTGTTAGGAAAGACACCTTGTGGCTTAAGCATATACATGGGAAATTTGGATGCTACCATTTTTAATTAAATTTCATAGCTGTTTAACTATTTTCATTATTTGTACTATATGCCATAACATTGCTGAGTGAAGCCTCCGTCGAATGGCATATTGCATGACATATTTCACATTAATGCTTTGGAGAAATCTGCGTTCATAATCTTTCATAATTTCGTTACATGTTCCATTTTCGGTGTTCACAAAGTGTACCCCCATATAGAAATCACAGACGTAGTCCTACGTCAAAAAAAAAACGTCAGGTTCGATCACACGCATAGCCTACTTCTTCTCAATTAATTCTAATAACAAACTAATCTAGAACTGGGCTCAAACATATAACATTTTCTAAGACTGATCATGATTAATATGGTATGAATAATGAGAATTGTATGAAGAAAAAGACGATCCCAAAAGAAAGTTCCCTAGCAATAAAACTATTACTCTGTGCTAATCTGAGTTATTTCAAAATAAGAATCCACAAACAACAGATACAGAAACTATACCCGATCTCAATAAACTGTACCGAAATCAGAACAGCTAAACTACTCGGTAAGTCCTTTTAATTTGTCGAACCTCTTAACGGAATCCCTTTATGAAGAGCTTTGAGTGGGTTGGTTTATTTCCTTTAAATTCCGTTATAATTGCTTATCTTTTGACAGATACGCGTATTTCGTCCACTACTTGCAGACTTCATCAGTGCCAAGTACTTGAGTACTTGAGTACTTGGCACTGATGAAGTCTGCAAGGTAGTAGACAAAATACGCGTATCTGTCAAAAGATAAGCAATTATAACGGAATTTAAAGAAAATAAACCAACCCACTCAAAGCTCTTCATATTTGGTAAGAATTTGGTATTTCTATTTAATTGTATAAATCTACGTTATATCATGCTCGTTTCAATAATTGCAACACGTGAATAATGCAGAACAAGTTTAAAATTGTTCTAGAGTCCAGTATGAACATTATGCTTTCCCAAGCGGTCCCTTTGCGCTCTGCCTCTGTGAACCCAAAACCCTTTTTTTTTTCTTTTGGTTTGTTTTTTTTTCCGTCGATCTTGTTTTCCGTGCTGAGCACCAATGCTACCGACGTGCCAGGAAGGCAGCTCCCACACCTGGACCCTACTTATCGACCCATCAACTCATGAACCGGGGACCAACGGTTTTACTTCCCATCCGAAGGAAGGCGTGATCAGAGATGTTATGCCTCAGAACATCCCTGCGGCGCCGACTGGGATTGAACCCAGGCCTACTGGGGTGAGAGGTAATCACGCTTACCACTAAACCACCGGTGCCGTTAACCCAAAACCCTAAAACTGATTCAAAGATTATAATATAGAGAGTATAAAATAAAATATCCACCTACACTGTATTGTCCATTCAGAAATCATTAGACCCTAACCCACTTAGTTGGCCAGACTTCAGCATCAACCGGTGGGCAGTGCACTATACACTCCAAGTTCTTTTTGTTTCACATTGATCTCAAATTCCATACTCTACCCATTGAGTGTTGATTAATCACAATACAAATTGTGACCGAACGCGGACTTGATGTAACAAGACTATTAAATAATCTAGGTCCGTTTTAGGATAACATTTATACAAAAAATCCAATTTTGGCCAATTTCCACCGAAAATAAATAAAACTACTGACTTAACGTGCAATGAATGAGCGTTCGTTTCGACATCATTTTAGTATTAGAGTTATGTTAGTTTTGATCCGTAATCAGCCCTGTCGGCTCCAACATTAGTTGCAGGTAGTGGTTGTTAGATCATGCGGCACTGTAACTATTACTATGTTAGATGTATGATTCGTCAACTGTATACAACTCAATGCTTCAGTTGAGGCAAACTATTTATCTTATAATTACAAAAGCAAACTTAAATTAACATTTATATGCAAACGCAAAATAAAACTTGACAAATCATCTTCAATCCCCTCATTCTTGGGCAGGGCCTGACGATGTGAATCTGATTTTGATTAGTGAACGGGCACCATATGATAGATTCTCTCACTATAAACCGGTCATTTCTAGCCTATGTGAACTATTTAATAAATGGAAACCATAGCACGGGTTACGCTCTTCCTAAGCGGGCCCTCCGCATCCTATCTCTGTCTGATCTCAAATACCAAATGCCAATGGTTTGTATCAGTATATATAAATTGGAAATGACGTTCTTTCAAATTCACCCCCAATTTTATATTTTTACCCCTTTGAGTGTTGATTAATCATAATGAAACATTGTGACAGAGCACAGACTTGAGGTTACTAGAGTATTAAATAAGCTAGGTCCTATTTAGGATTATATCTGAAAAATCCAAATCTTGCCAACGCCCACTACCTATTTAAAATTATTGGAGAAATATAGGAGTATAGAAATCATGAAAATCTATTATAATCAATGTTTTTCAACGTAAAACCATGATGAGAAAATTAGATTTAATAATCATGGATTTGACATTTTGATCAGCACAATCGGTTAAGTGGTTCAAAAGTTATGATTTAAATATACCTATTTATATAGCAATTAGGAGAACATATTTTTCGGACCACCCTAACTAAAAAAGTAAACTGCGGGTCTAACATTTTTCCATACGGAACAAAATAACCCATCGGTACGAAATTCTAACATCCACTCTCACTTTTTCTTCTATGGAATTGCTGAAGTACATTTGCTAGTAACGAAAATCAAAACGTAACAGTTTATTCAGTGCTCGACATACCCCCACAATTTGTTGACCTCGTTTCAATTTTATTTGTCAGAAGAGTGCATATTTCTTCGATACTACCTCCCTCAAGATTCTCATTCCTACATGGTCAAAAGCTTCCATTTGTTATCAACGTCATGGCAATTTCCTCCAACCCACTAAAAACGCAAACCGGCCACGCAGAAAAGCTCTCGAGAAATCTCAAATTACCGTCCGGGAAGCGAAACGATGTTGTGCATAATTAAGCTACACCACCGGTGGGGCTCTGATTCCGTTGCAAAGCACCGCAATTCACCCGCCATTGGCGTAGCTAGATGGGGTGCTAGTTATCGGTACACTGAAACCTCCGTTTACGAAGTCTTTTTTTACGCAGTATTCAATTTACGTCCCTCTTTTTACGAAGTAAATCCCAAATAACGAGTTTTCTTTTTACGAAGTAAATTCCAAATAACGAGGTTTTTTTTTGTGATTTTGGGAAACTGGGATATACTGCGAAATACCCCACAATATGGGTATTGTTGGAATCGGAGTGACGTGTAGGGACCGGAAATCAATGTCTGACACCATTTTGAAATCCAAGATGGCGACTTCCGGTTACAGAAAAACTTGGAAATACTGCAAAATACCCCCACAATATGGGTATTTTTGGAATCGGAGTGACGTGTAGGGACCGGAAAACAATGTCTGACGCCATTTTGAAATCCTAGATGCAACTTCCGGTTACATAAAAACATGGAAATTCTGCTAAATACCCCACAATATGGGTATTTTTGAAATCGGAGTGACGCTTAGGGACCGAAAATCGATGTCTGACGCCATTTTGAAATCCAAGATGGCGGTTTCCGGTAACAGAAAAGCTTGGAAATTCTGTCATACACCCCACAATATGGGTATTTTTGGAAATGGAGTGACGTCTGAGAACCGGAAAGCTATGTCTGAAGTCATTTCGAAATCCAAGATGGCGGCTTCCGGTTACAGAAAAACATGGAAATTCTGCCCAAAAACCCCACAATATGGGTATTTTTGAAATCGGAGTGACGTTCAGGGACCGGAAATCGATGTCTGACGCCATTTTGAAATCCAAGATGGCGGATTCCGGTAACAGAAAAGCTTGGAAATTCTGTCATACACCCCACAATATGGGTATTTTCGGAAATGGATTTACGTCTAAGAACCGGAAATCGATGTCTGAAGTCATTTCGCAATCCAAGATTGCGGCTTCCGGTCACAGAAAAATTGGCAAATACCACCACCTCACCCCGATTCTTAAATACCCATATTGTAGGTTATTTAATATTGCTTTTATGTTTTTATGTAACCGGAAGTCGCGATATTGAATTTCAAAATGGCGTCAGACATTGGTTTTCAGTCCTAATAAGTCACTCCGATTCTAAACAACCCATATTGTTGAGTATTTGACAGTATTTCCCAGTGTTTCTGTAACCGGATGTCATCATCTTGGATTTCGAAATGGTGTCAGACATGGATTCTCGGTTCTCATAGGTCACCCCGATTCCAAATATATCCATATTGTTGTGTATTTAACGGTATTTTTCTGTTTTCCTGTAACCGGAAGCCACCATGTTCGATTTCAAAATGGCGTCAGACATCGATTTCTGGTCCCTACACGTCACCCCGATTCCAAAAATACCCATATTGTGGGGTATTTGACAAAATTTCCATGTTTTCCTGTAACCGGAAGCCGCCATCTTGGATTTCAAAATGGCGTCAGACATCGATTTCCGGTCCATACAAGTCACCCTGATTCCAAAAATACCCATATTGTGGGGTATTTGACAGAATTTCCATGTTTTCCTGTAACCGGAAGCCGCCATCTTGGATTTTAAAATGGCGTCATACATCGATTTCCGGTCCCTACACGTCACTCTGATTCCAAAAATACCCATATTGTGTGGTATATGACAGAATTTTGAAGTTTTTCTGTAACCGGAAACCGCCATCTTGGATTTCAAAATGGCGTCAGACATCGATTTCCGGTCCATACACGTCACCCTGATTCCAAAAATACCCATATTGTGGGGTATTTGACAATATTTTCAAAAACCTCTTTTTACGAAGTAAATCCCAAATAACGAGTTTTCTTTTTACGAAGTAAATTCCAAATAACGAGGTTTTTTTTTACGCACTAATTCGATTTACGAACCCCCGTTTTGGTTCGTAAATGGAGGTTCCAGTGTACTAGAATTACAGAAAAAAAAAACCTTGGTCGATTGCTAGGCACCCCCATTCTAGCTACGCCAATGTCAACCGCGGGTTGGAGGAGATCCTTCTCGTCTGAGACGAGAGGAATTCCTTCGCCACAATTCTCGTTTTCGTTCCTTGAAAGTAGTGACTATGAATAAAAGTAGTTTTTTTCCCCCACAAGTAGGTAGCTTCTTTCTTGTGCGAAAATGGCATTCCATTTCGGAATTTTCAGTGCCGAGTGCTTGAGTGACTGGCTAGGCGGCTTTTTCCCAGTGCGTCTTTCCAGCTCGCTCTCGGGCTGGTATTTGTCGGAGTAGGTATTGCCGATCTACTGGAGGTAGTTAGCAAACGCGGAGCTGGCGAAAAAGCGCCGTCGGAGGCGGGAAGGAGCGGCCTGTGGAAGAATAAAATTAGGTGATTATTGTGTGAAACATTATCTGCTCGATTAATGTTGCAGCTGCTCGAGAGGATAATCGTGGTTAGCGTTTCGGGGTACTTAAGAAATTTTACCGTGTTGAAGTTTTTTTTTTGTTCTTTTTATTCTTGGAAAATTGGACGAACTGCAAATTGCTTGAAAGCTGTCTTTGAATGTTTTGGATGTGTCTCGTGAAGGAGAATATGTGTTAATATGTGACTAGTTTAAGACCGATGCCTGGCTAATACATAATTAAGTTCAGGAATCTCCCTATAGGAGTTTATTAACTCAAAAAAAAAATCGCTTTAATTTTTCAAATATTTACATGGGAATTGCATTTAGTAACTTCAACTGTCCTACTGTAATGCCTACTTTTTTCATATAGGACTTATATGGGATTATAGACAGTGAACATTTTGAGCATTTTCTTCAATTAAAGGGTGTCCCACATCTAATTGCATCACGGAAAAAAACGCTGTAGAAAATAATTCCATTAGGTATTTTCTATTGAAAATTTGGGTAGAAGTAGTTTACAGTGTATTTTGTTTACACTGTATTTTTATCGCTGTCAATTTTCCGAAAGTTGGAAAAAATGGCGTCACCCGAAAATCAATTTCGCGAATTGATTTTGCACAAGCACCTGGAAAATCCTCAACTCTCTCATCGGGACATCGGAAAACAATTCGGAATCGTGCAGTCACCGGTGAGTCGTGTGATTAAACGTTACTACGGAACTCAGAGCATTGAACGGAAGGAGAAATACGGTCAGAATGGATGTTCTATTAGTGATCAGGATCACAAGCGTGAAAGCGTTTAAGCGTAATCCCAATGCTTCGGTCAGGGATGTGCCCAAAAAGTTGAATCTGTCCAAACATTCCGTTCAGACAGCCAAGGACCGGTAGGGACTGCATACGTACAAAGTGCAGAGGGCTCCAAATCGTGACGAACGGCAAAATATGGTGGGAAAGTCACGGGCCCGGAAACTGTACACCCAGATGCTGATGAAGCCTCATTGTCACATCATGGATCATGAGACTTACGTCAAGGTGGACTTCCGGCAGCTTCCGGGGCTACTGTTCTTTACCGCCCAGCACAAGTTTGATATTTCGGATGAAGTAAGGAAGCAGAAATTTTCAAAGTTTGCCAAGAAATACATGATTTGGCAAGCGATCTGCTCATGTGGCTCATAATTAGGTTGATTACTAGGGGAGTCCTGAAGAAGAGTGATCCATTGGGTTGGGACATGGTCTAGATCTACGTCGGTTAGTCCGGGAGATTTTTTAGTGCTCGGCGGATGGATTTCCGAGTTTCAACTACGTTTGAGAAATTATTGTTCACCTTACAAGAATCCACTGCAGCCTTGATGTTCGAATTGGTTTCCATTTCAGTTTCGGTTTCCGTCCCATCCTCATGACATTTTGTTTGGCGTTTGGACCGTTTCCTTTCTTTCTTGTCCTTCTTTTTCTTTTCCAGTTCATCTGTTTTCGTTGTTAGCTTGGCAATAGTTTCCGTTAGTTGTTTGATGAGATCATCCTTCTCTTTAAGTTGTTCTGTTTGTGGGGTTTTTTTTCCATGAGCTGTGACCAGACGCTGTTGAACTTGACTGACAGCCGCATAGGAACTCGCCAGCCTTGATTTCCTTCACAGTTTCCTGGTATGTAATTCGTTTGCTGAAACGCAATCTGGCAATCTCTTTCTCCATCACATAGGTAGGGCAGATTCGGCTTGCTGGGTATTCCCCCTCAAAATCGTGAATATTCGAGCAGTTCCTGCATTTAGCTACGCTCGTGCAACGGAATTTGTTATGTCCGTATGCATAGCATTTGTAGCAAATCATGAGATCCGGGATGTAGATTCTCGTTCTGATTCGCAATAGTCCGACTTTGATGTAGTCCGACACTGATGTTTCATGGATGGTAAGAATGATAGTAGGAGTGTTGATCTTCTTGCCATCTTTCATGTGAGTGATTCACTTGACATCAACCACACCTTTCTTGGTCAACCATTTAAGCAACTCCTCTTCTGTTTCGTTTTGTATTTCGCGATATGAAATGACGCATCTCCGCATTTTCCGAACAGTGTCTTCATGTTTATGTATCATCAAACAGTGTCTTCATGTTCAACAGCTTCTTTGCCTGTCCAGTATCACGCACTCGTAGCACATACTTGGTTCCGTTTATTTCCGTTGTCGTACTTGCAATTTCTCCCACGAGATCCTCCATCGATTTTCCCACGACGAAAGGACTGAACTTTACATCGCCTTCAGCAGCCTGCAGCCGGAAGTAGGCCGGAACCGTAGGTCTTCCATCCATCGCTGTGGGATTCAACCCAGGGTCCCAACCCGAACTTGCCGCTATCGTCACGCTTGATCACTAACGATTAATTTACTTTTTATCTCCTTCACTTCACTATACACTGAATTTTTCAGTAACCTAACGAGTCAATAATCTAAAAAAAAATTAGCAGTGACACTTTGAAAAATGATAAAATCTTAAATTTAACATATGCGTAGAAATATTTCTGATCGATTGGTGATAAAATTATTGAAATTGGTCCAGGGCCACCTGAGTTATTAACGTTCAAAATCTTTCATAATTTTGTTACACAAAGTGTACCCCCATATAGAAATCACAGACGTAGTTCCACGTCAACAAAATTGATCCACTCACACACTTTTCAAAGTCCTCCAGTCGCACTTGCAGAGGAAATTATGATTTCAAACACACTCGGAAAAAAACGCGTCTAATTTGCAGCCCAACCGAGATGATGCTAGCAGATATGCTTACAAAACCATTACAAAACCTGCGAATCAAGACGCTGAGGGAGAAGATAGGAATTTTGTCAGCTGATATCGAGGAGGAGAGCTTGGCTTGGCAAGCTTCTTCAGAAACTTTCAATGAAAAATGCCTAGTCTTTTTCCATCCAAACCCTCCAAATCGTAGCGATGACTGCCCACTACCCTTTTGACGACTGCTGGTATATACAGCTTTTCCCCGAAGAATGGGTTACCCACTGAGTTCTACCCACCGCTATGTCTCGGTGGGTTTTCAACCAAGCTCTCTGATTTTCTGCGAGTGACTAGTCCTCCATTGACACTACTCACATGCAAAAAATCAGACCGACTGGTTGAAACACCGCAGAGAAAAAGCGGTGGGTGCAACTCAGTGGGTAACGCGTTCTTCGGGGGATAGCTGTCCGATTGTTATGTGTTCTTCTTCTGAACGGATTCCCCCACGGAGTAGTGTCAGACAGTTAGAATTTGACCGCAGGTTGTAGACAGTAGACTGCTTTGAGGTTGTTCCTTACCTCGTCTAGCAGCTTCTCCTTCTGCTCCTGACTGAGACCTGGATCAACAAATGAACTTGTGTCCCGAACAGGGTTCTGCATTTTCGAAACAAAGAAAACAAAATGATTTCTCCGCAGAATCGCTTCATCTCGAGAAATATCATTTTCGTGTAAGTCATCGTGTTTCTTGTTATCGAGTCACGATGAAATTTCTCTTTTCAAACATGAATGGACTATCACTTGTTTCGTTCATCAAGGCTTGTTTCAATTGACGCAATGAATGACTCGAAAACTGCTTCCTTCGTTTTTTCCACTTTCACTTCAATTCGGGGCTCATTCGACTTGTCACGACCTGACGACGCCGCCATCAATAGTATCCGCACAATATCGGTTGCCGATAGGGATGGCATCCGGGGACGACGGGGACGACGCGAAGGTGCCGAAAATCGATATTCGTCGTTATTTTGGAATCCAGGTTGGTTTCAGAAGAAGTGTCAAATACCCTAGAATAGGGTATTTTCAGAACGGGGATGCCACATAGATGCTGAAAATTGATATCCGAAGCCATTTTGGAATTCAAGATAGTGGCCATTGGTTTTATGAAGTGTCAAATACCTTAATATATGGTTATTTTCAGAACGGGAACAACGCACAGATGTCAAAAATCGATATCCGATGCTATGTTGGAATCCAATATGGCGGCCATCAGGATGCAGAAAGTGTAAACTGTCCTACAATATGGGTATTTTCGGAACGGGGATGCCGACAATCGATATTTGACGCCATTTTGGAATCCAAGATGGTGGTCATCAAGTTTCATAAAACGTATCAAATACCCTAAGATATGAGTATTTTCGGAACGGAGACAATGCGTGGCTGCCGAAAATCGATATCCGATGCTATGTTGGACTCCAATATGGCGGACATAGGGTTTCAGAAAAAGTGTCAAATACCCTAAAATATGGTTATTTTCGGAACAGGGACCAATGAGAGATGCCAAAAATCGATATCGGATACCACTTTGGAATTCAATATGGTGGCCATCAGGGTTCAGAAAATGTCAAATACCCTACAATATGGGTATTTTTGCAATGGTGACAACGTGTGAATGCCGAAAATCGATATCCGATGCCATTTTGGAATCCAATACGGTGGCCATCGGGTCATAAAAAGTGTTAAATACCCTAAGATCTGGGTATTTTCGGAATGAGGATGACGCGTAGATGCTGAAAATCGATATTCGAAGCTATTTGTAGGCTATTTGACACGTCTTCTGAAATCGGTAGCCACCATTTTGAATTTTAAGATGGCGTCGGACATCGATTTCTTTGACGGTATTTCACAGTTTTTCTGAACCAAAGCCGCCATATTGGATTTAAAGACGGCGTGACATCAATTTTGGGAATCAACGTCTCATCCCCATCCTGAAAATAACCATATTTTAGGATATTTGACACTTTTCCGCAAATCAGAAGCCACCGTCTTGGATTACAAAATGGCGTCGGATATTGATTTCCAATCTCCAGACGTGACCCCGATTACAAAAATATCAATATTGATGGAACGGCATCAGCATTTCCCATTTTTCTGAAACAGGAAGCCGTCATATTGGATTTCAAAATGGCGTCAGATATTAATTTCCGGCCTCTAGACGCCATCCAATTCCAAAAATACCTATATTTATGGATATTAGACAATATTTCCATTACACAGATATATGCGCATACGCTTAAATGAACCGAGTGAACAAGCAACAAAAGTCATAAAAACTGCACGAATTTGAATCGAACAGCTTCGCTTCAATGCAAAAGTAAGTTCATTTGACAATGAAAGAAGAAATGAACACGAGTCAAACCAAAACAAACAGCATGACAACTGATCGAAAGTGGTTCTGTTGATGTTGACGGGGATCTGCTCGAAGAGAAGACAGAATGACTTTCAATTGAAAGTGATGGTTGACAGCTTCATCGTCGCTTGACGATTTTCGATTGAAAGTGGCTTTGTGGGGCCCTGGTCCCGAAGATGGCGATACTTCTTACCGTCGGACACCATGTTTCTTCCAAACATTAGGAAGTAAGGTGTGTACTTCGTGGTGCTATGCACAGAGTTACGTACCGCGTTGGCAATGCGCTGAAGGTTGTTCGTCCACTCTTTATGATTGCCCTCTAAGGTCGCACGTATGGCAGTCGTAATCACGCGATTGACTCGTTCCGTTTCGTTTACCCGTGGGTGGTAGTTAGGTGTTCTCCAATGTGTCTCACTTCGTGAGCAGTCCCTGGAACGATTTTGATATAAACTGCGTTCCGTTGTCCGTCAGCACTACTTCAGGTACCGCAAACAGCAGGGAAATGGAATTTTTGACAAACTGTGCCAGCGTTTCCGCTGTTGCCTCTCTGAATGGCTGTACCATAACAAATTTGCTGAACAGATCGGTTACCACCAGCAAACAAGTACTTCACGGAGCGAACACGGTTTCAACTGACCTAGAAAGACAATCCGCAATCCCCTTCCGATACTCTAGCTCAATGTCGTAAGACTGGATCTTCAGTTTAGCGTTACCTGACTGCACGCCAATCGTGAACAGCAATGTTGGATTGCCAACAATACCCCAAGACACTCTTTCTCCACACTTGAGTACTTCCACTGCGTGCTGCTCAGCTTTTTGCTGAAGTAGGCTATCACGTGACGATGCCCGTCTTGCTGCTGAATCATTTTTTTTCTAAATCTTTATTTTAGAGATTTTTAGCCGAAGGCTAGTTCATCTCTTTGTTAAGGGAAAGAGGTTTCAGAAAGTAAGCCTCAAACGGAGTTGTTGAAGCAGAGTTTTCTTACTTAACGTTTACAATACATTAATTGCTAGCTTGTTTGTTTGTGAACACCGTCATGAGCGCCTACGGCTCATCCCATATTGCGCCCCACCGCCTACTAAGGCTGTAGAGTACAGCCTTTCTGGCTCTTCATGGGAGAAGGAGAAGTGACAAGTTAAAATATTGAACGTTGATCTGGCTCATTTCGTGCGGAGCCGTCCCGACAGCCGGAAGAAAACTAACAAACAGAAAATGACAAAAACCTATCCAAACACCATGATACAACTTGGCTTCTCTAAGGAAAACCAAGAGGGCGTCAGCACCGGGCGAGTTGTCTCCGACTAGGTTCCGGATGCTCGAGGTAATCCCGTAGGTCTCCCTGAGATTATGGAACTCGGGGCAGACGCAGAGGACGTGCTCGACGGTCGCTGGAACCCCGCAGATCACGCAGTTTATACGAAAAGGTCCTCCGCCAAAGTTGTAGCTCAGTCGACAGTGTCCACTTTGGAGCCTGGATAGGACTTTTTGATCCGGTTGATTCCGGAGGTCCGTCCACGCCTCCGTGCTTCCTTTGATCTTGCGGATAAAAGGTCCCGTGGTGCTGAACCACTGGTCGTTCCATGCCTTCCGTATGGCGGATTTGACCCATCGCCTGATATCTTGCAGCGGCACTTTGTCGGTGAACCTGGAACTGGATGGTCCATATCCAGCAAGGTGATCCACTGCCTCGTTGCCTGGTATTCCACAGTGTCCAGGTATCCACATGTATACGGTGCTGCTCGGGGCATACTTCACGGTAGCCTGGATGAGAACTGGTTGGTTGGCTGGTGATGCGGCAACTTCTGCAGAAAAAAACAGAACATTGAGGCGGTAGGCTGTTGCTAACGAGAATACCACTTCCAGATACTTCGATGCCAACGCCTGAGTTGGATCGGGAACCATCTGTGTACCGGTGTATATAATCGGCATAATGGGAACCAACAAGTTCAGCTACTGACCGACGCAAGGCCAAGGAATAATCACCTGCCTTGAAGCGGCTCTTAACTCTGCGTTCGATGTTAATGTCGGAAGAGAGCCAACTCTTGTCTCCGTGCCAGTGGGTCCTAGCCACCGAGGGGAGGTCGACGTTGGCGATCGTACGCAGGAATCTGTTCCCCTCGTCGAGGAGGAAGATCCTGCCATTTCCTGCTGTTTTGGCGACGAATTATGCGGCTTTGATAATGGTGGCGTTCATGATGCGGTACCGGAATGGAAGGATCCCTGCTTCTACGCAGGCTGAATCAGCGGGGGTGGAAGGCAGGAGGCCAGAGATGATCCGAATGCTGCTGTTGTGAGGCGGGCCGAGAATTTCTTCTAGTTTTCCGGATGCGAGGCACGTTAGCTTGGTCCCATACCTGCAGCCGGATATCAATTATGGCTTGCGCAACACTAAAGCGGACTGCCCGATTGTTGGATCGGTGAGGCTTGGAGGCACAAAGGATAGCGTGCGGTCAATGAGCACACCCAAAACCCTGACGGAATTTTTGACAGGGATGGCTTGATAGAAAATCTTAATCGTGATTCATAGCTGCTCCTACAGCGATGTCTGAAGCATCCGATTCTATGCAGAATGGTAGGCTGAAGTCCGGGTTCCCTAGCATAGGTGCGGACACCAAGGCAGCCTTTAATTCCCCTAACCCTGATTCTGCTGCGTCTGTCCAACCGAACTTCTGCTTTGCTCTCTTAAGCAGGTCCGAGATCGGTGCAATTATCTTACTGTAGTCTCGGATGAAGCGTTGATAGAAGCCTGCCAGTTCCAGTAAACGTCAAATGTCCTTAACGCTCTACGGCCTAGCGTAGTCCGAAATCGGTGCTATCCGAGCGTTGTCTATCGACACCCCTTCGTCAGTCAGAAGGTATGCCAAACAGATTATTCTTTTTCGGCAAAATCTGCTCTTCAAAATCGTCAGGTTGGCCTTCGCTAATCTCTCTCCACCTCCTCCTCCTTCTTCACATTTCAAGCTTATTGCATATCGCATATTAGCTTATTGCGTGCTCTCAACTTAGTGTTCTAGATGCACTTCCACAGTTATTAATTGAGAGCTTTCGATGCCTGTACCATTTTTGAATTGGTATAATTGTGTGGCAAGTCCAATCATACTTCTATGCCCAGGGAAGTCGAGAAATTTTCCAACCCGAAAAATTCCTAGACCGGACCGGGAATTGAACCCAGCCACCTCCAGCATGGTCTTGCTTTGTAGCTGCGCCTTTACCGACTGAGCTTAGGGAGGTCCCAATAGTCCGCAAAAGTCGAACGTGTTCACTCAATTTATTTTTGGAGATGACTATGCCGTCCTAATAGACAAATACGTGGTCTTATATAATAAATCTTATTTTTTAACTGCAGCAAAAGCTTGTGTTTTGTGTAGGAATAGGAATTTGAGCGGGGTTCTCTCTGTTTATACTCTTTAGTGTAACGTACTTGACATAGATGGCCCACAGCAGCTCACGAAGAGCTACTGATTCCGATCAGTAGCGGTGCGGCTTCTTCCTCCTTCTATGGATGCTTATGTGGGCTGCAGTTGTATACTGGAGAATAATGTTCAATACCAGGCACCGAAAGCACTGCTTCTGCTGCTGCTGCTAATGTGGACAACCGGACACCACCACACACGGTGATTGGAACTGAATCTGATCAGCGGTTGAGGGCAGCCTTGTGTACTGGAGAACACCATCAGTCACCACGGGGTGATTTAATAAACACCGTTTTGTGAGACCGGATGGAATACAACTTTGATATCTGTGTTTGGGAGATCGCTTTTCGTAAGCAATCGGTGATAATTTTAACTGTCATAGCAACAGTTGCACATTCGTGAAATATTCAATAATGTTGTTTTGAAAAATGATAAAGTCTTAAATGCGTAGAAATATTTCTAATCGAATGGCGATAAAATTATTGAAATTGGTCCAGGGGTAGCTGAGTTATTAACGTTCAAAATCTTTCATAATTTTGTTACATGTTCCATTTTCTGTTTTCACAAAGTGTACCCCCATATAGAAATGACAGACGTAGTCCTTAGTCAAAAATTAAAGTGTAGACAGATTTAAAAATAATTACCTCTTGTTCATATTACCACTATTCGGAACCGGATTGATGCTGGTAAAAAAAAATCAAAACACAACTGATTTCCTGATATTTGATTGCAATTTATTAAAACTAATATGCGAACGTACCCCTCAATCGTGCATGCTTTCATTTAAACCAACTTCCTATTAGTATCCATCCGAACTGCAAACTGCATCCAGCTCACACAATCAACCGCCATTTCATAGAGCTGCAAACTCGCATGCAGCAACCAATAAGCTTGTTTTCCGCAAACAACCCCCCCCCCCCCCCTTTGCTCCATTCTCCGGAGAGCTTTTCGTCGTCTGAATTGCACGAAACTTTCTGCGACTATGTAGCTACCAGTATATTTCCTATTCATTCATCGTCTACCCCGCCATGCCCTCTCTCTCTTGGGAGCACTGCTAACGAGGAAAAACTGCTTCGTTCCGGTTCTGTTCTCGGTATGAAGTCGTCGTCGACCAATTCACCATATCTCGAGGACTCGAGCTTCGTTCTGAATCCCGCACAATCTGGTGCACGTTATTGTTGTTGGGAATGTGTTCTCGCCCCATTGTTACTGCATCGTCTTGACCTTCCCCAAAAGAATCCTCCCAGATGTGGGTGACGACGGTAGGATTTGACTGTGTAGGTGGGTAGACAAGGATTGTGACTTAAGAAAGTTCGTGAGCATCGAGCAGATGAAGAAGAAGAAGAAGGAACACGTGTATGTGCATAAATAAATAATAATCAAGGCATTTGTCGCCATCGCATCGCGTCCTCTTCGGAGCACCCATTCACCATGTGTGTGTGTGTTTGTGTACCACTTTGTAGCCGTGCTACTTTCTCAATCGGCCGGTGGGAATTTGCAAGAAACTTGTTGTTTTTCAGGCTGCATATAGCGGCGTCTTCTTCGTCCTTATCGTAAGAAAGGCTGCTGTATGGAGGCCCACACATGAAACATGTGCACCGTAAGGATTCGTAAGATGCTTGATATTGAGTGGGAACTGCGATTTGCAGAATGAAGTCTTATGAATGCTCAATGGTGCAATAAACAAGCTAAACGTCTGGTTGACATGGATCAATTTTGAAAATACTTAAAATAGACATGCGGAACTTCAAAAGATAGAAATCGGCCCGGCTTTAATAGGCATAGTCAAGGGTGAATTTGGGCAGCGGGCTCTGACGAATTAAATATGTATTGACATTTTCTTCAGTTCCCTGGGCAGGATGCTGTGCTTGTCACACAATATACAAATTGATGTGAAAGTGCTTCAAGAAAACTATCCTATAGAGACGTTTATAGGTTTAGACTAAATGGGTTTTGAGAGTTTGGTGAAACCAGCTGGTTTAAACTAAAATTCTACGCAGCATTCAGAACGTCTAGGACAGTTCCTGTACATTCAAAAAGTTTCTTGGACATTAACTCAAACAAAGTTTCTTGAATCCTGATGAATGTGGGCGTCTTAGTGGAATACCTGTATAAAGAGAGAGAGACGGATTAGTAATTTCCATTTAATTCCACTACCTTATTTGCTTATCCTTGACAGATACGCGTATTTCGTCTACAATGTGCAGACTTCTTCAGTGTATTGTGCTAGTCAAGTATTAGTACAAGCAAATAAGGTAGTGGAATTAAATGGAAATTACAAATCCTTCTCTCTCGCTTCTTGAACGTCTTTCAAATCCATCGAACTTATTCAAAGTTCCCTGAGCCTCAATGAAGTTTCCTGAACTCATGGGAAGTTCTGCGAACTCCGTACTTCTAACATTTCTAGTTGGCAGAACTGTTACAAATTTCCAATAATTCATACAATGTTCCCTAAACATCTCCAAAGTTCTCTTGATTTCTAAACAAATTTCTCCCTGAAGTCCTTCCAAGATCAATAATTATTTTTTTTCAAGCTCTGTTAATTCTACCAACATCTCAGATAATTCATGAACTTCCGGGAAGATTCTGAAACTTTTCTAAGAATATTTCGGAACATCTAGGCGAAAAAGCTCCCAAAACATCCAGCAAGTGCATTGAGCTATTTTGAAAAAAGTTCCCCGGCAAACTGCTACGAAGATCCTTAAACTGATGATCTATGAAGTTTGCTGAACTTCTACGAAATTCACCGAATTTCTACAAAGATTACCAAATTTTTACGAAGTTCCCTAAACTTTTACAAAATCAGTGTGCCAACTAGGACTCTACATTTTTGAAGCTCTAAAATGGACTCGAGTTTTGGTTTTCTTTCATGAAAATTGAACACCTAGCCTAGCAACCCAGTACGAATCGAAAACTAAAAAGAAGCACACTTATGGGGTGCTTACACTTATGTTATTTAACTAGCGCTAATTTGCTAGATGCTAGCAGAAAGGCTCACCAGCATAATGTAAACAGGTCATCAGCGTTTCCCAGCATGAGATTTCGTGCTAGTTGGTTAGTACACTAGCGCTAGCAAATCCATATAGATGTAAACACCCCATTAGAACGAAAGGCTGTCTGTGGATTTTGTCGTCTTTGCTTTGCTTGCAATTCCGACACCGACAGTCTGTCGGCTCTTCCAATTTATTTCTCGATGAACATTTGAAATGGTCCTATCTGCTTTGATCGATCGATAACCAGGCATGGAAAATCATTTGCATTCATTTAGTGCATTCATTTACATTCATTTGCCCCTAACTTTTTTCATCAACAGAATTCCGCAAAATGATGTATGAAGCTTTTGTAGGTTTTCTTATTAACTACAACATTTATTAAAAATCCAAATCCGTATCTCTTATGCATGGCGAACCAGAGCAAACAGAATACACTACTGTTTTTCAGTGAATGTATTTTACATTCACTTAAAAACAGTAACGAGTTCTGCCCGCTCTAATTCGTGATACATAAGATATATAGATTTGGGTTACTGGCAAAAGTTGTAGTTAATAACAAAACCTACAAAAGCTCCATACATCGTTTTACGGAATTCTGTTGATGAATTAAGTTAGGGGCAAATGAATGTAAATGAATGCATGAAATGAATGTAAATGATTTTCCATGCCTGTCGATAACCACTGCTATGTAAACAGATTTTGCGTTATTTTTACCACATAGTAAAGGAGATTCTTATCTACTGTTCAAAGCGTCAAATACAACAGGCAAAGGTTTTGCAGCCCCTCCCAGAAATTTTGGGTATTTTTTCATACACCGGTATTTTGTTATGCTTGATTTTTAGGAATGTCTACTTTTCGTAATGTTGTAGACTAGAAGAAATAATTTCCAGAATTTATAGAAATATACAGACATTTACAGGGTGTTCAATAAGTGCGAATAAAATTTTCCATCGTTGTGTAGGTGCGCACCATGTGCAGTCATTTGTTGTGCTTACCGCGCACGATGAAGGAGTACCGCGACTTCGTGTAAAGTTGTTTGCGAGATGTGAGTGACCCGGCGACATATTCCGGTGGTTGAAATCTCACGGGTGAAGCGGGATTTCATCTATACCACCATCCGTCGGTACCAGGAGACGGACTCGGTCAAAGACCGTGGGAGATCCGGGCGGCAGCGTTCGGCGAGGACGCCAGCAGCCATCAAGGTGGTGAGGGAGTGGGTTCGTCGAAAAATGAACCGCTCGATCCGGAAGGCCTGCTGACCAGGATTTGTCGATCGGGACTGCCCATACAAGCATGACGAAGGACCTGGGATACAAGCCGTACAAGAAACGCAAGGTTCACGGGGCATCGGAGGCTACAACGAAGAAGAGGCTGGATAGAGCCAAACTGATACTTTCGTGGCACGCAGGTCAGGAGTTCGTGTTTTCTGATGAGAAACTCTTTGTCTTGCAACACAGCCACACAATGTCCAAAATGATCGGCTGTGGATCGCAAATAAACATCCCGCGATTCCAGAGCGCCACGTCCGTGATGGTTTGGGTTGGCGTATCCAGACGTGGGAAGCTCCCACTGGTGTTTATCGAGAAAAACGTGAAATTCAACGCCGGGTACTATAAGACCGAGGTTCTGGATTAAGTTGTGGCCCCAACACTTCGGGACCTCTACGGGAAGAATCATTACGTCTTTCAACAGGACGGCGAATATCGTCCTAGCGTGGTGTCGGGAGAATTTGACTGATTTATCGATAAGACTTTGTGGCCTCTCAGCTCCCCGGACCTTAATCCCCCGGACTTTTATGTATGGTCGTACATGCTGGCCAACCAGAGCAAACATCAAGGGAGCACTATGGACCAATTTAAGAAGCGCATTTCCAAGATCTGGGATGAGATGCCGATGTACCTTCCGCGTGCCGCGATTATTTTTAGAAATGTCATACAGCACAAAAAAGTGGGGGGTGTGTTCTCCAAGCTAATATGTCATAAAGGTTCTTAATAATCATTGCTTCAATAAAAATTTTCTCATAAAAGAAATCTTGTATTTTCATATTTTTTTAAACATTTTTAACGTGTATTCGAACTTATTGAACACCCTGTAATTGATAGTATAATAAGACTTGTTCAGAGTCTACAAATTGACCAAAAGTTCGGGATTTTTCCTCAGTGAACTTCGTAAAACTTCAAGGACTTCTAAGAAGTTCAGAGAAAATCATAAAAATTAACGAAATTGTGGGAAATTCGGAGAGCTTTAGGCAGCTTAGGAGCTTTGGAAAAGTTCAGAAAACTACGTAGAAGTGGGACCTCTATTTAAATTTTGGGATCTTCGTAGAAGTTAAACATTATTTAAATTCAAAGAACCTCATTATTGTTCGGGGATCTTCATATAATTTCAGGAAACTTTTTTGGAACCTCATGAGCCTGGAATAGTTCAAGGAATTACGTACAAGTTCAAGAAAATTCATACGTGAAACTTCGCGGACAATCAACGAGAAACGTAGAAACGCAAAAAAGAAGTTTGGTGAATTTCGCAGCATTTTAAGGAGCTGCATAAAACCTCATATAAGCGGAGAGAATTTTGTAGAAGATTTAAAAATAGTTCAGCAAACTTCTAAGAACATCAGAAATCCTCGCTTCAGTTTGGGAAACTTCGTTGCAGTTTGTCAGAGATCTTTCTTCAAAACAGCTCAATGAACTTCGTTAAAATTCAAGGAACTTTGCATATGTTCAAGAATATTTGTGGGGATCTTTCCAGAAGTTCAGAGATGTTCAGAGATCTTCGTAGAATTAAGAGAGATGGAAAAAGACGCAATCTGTAATAAATTCAGAGAACTTCGTAGAAGTTGGGGAAATTTTGTAAAACTTTAAGAAGTTTTGTACAGGGTTGGGCTAGAAACTCAGAGTGGTGTAAAACGTACTTGTACTACTCTCAAATACTGGAGCGTGTCTCTTATCTTTGGTAGGAGAAAGAGACAAAGGAGAGAGAGAAAGTTCATACCTGGGTGCTACTCGCGCATAACACAATCAAGTAGTGCACTATGTGTTGACGGGAGTATCACATTTCAATCGGGGGAGACGTGGTTTAGAGATGTACAGGAATGACTAGGGACGATAGGCTAGGCACATAATATAGACACTCATGTATAATATGTTGCGGTGGCTGTATGGTGTTCAATAGTGTGGCAAAATACCAAATTACGTGTTTCTACTAATGTGGTCTGTTTATAAGGTCGATGTGTTATGCTCAATTAATTGTTGTAATGTAGCATTAGCATTACAAAAAGTTAGTATTGGTGCCAACATTCCTAAATCGAGTGGTTTTAAAATATTTTAATGAGGATGATTTGAATTATTTGGTTTTATCATAATTTTCCACACAAATGTTAAAAAATGGCACCTTGTAAAAATGCTTTCCCTATGTTCCTATCAGAGACGTGTTGGCAACCCGTGATCTCTGCTATATGCAGTCCGTTTATGTTTTTCTTCAAATGTCTAGTATAAGAATTTAATTCCTTTTGTCTTTTGTCTCTCTTTATTAGTTTTTGTTTGTCTTGTCCCCCCGTCTCGATGAGTCTCATCGTCGCCCACTGGTCACCCACCATAGCCGGTCGAACTCCGGACGAAGCTAGAACAGCACTACCGTTCATACTGGCGACAACGCTCTGATGAGACAACGAAACCCTACCCCAAGCTCCTCCCCTGATCCTATCCTTCGAAAATGTACCCTTCTAACCTCGAGTAAGCCGCGAGTAATCGGCCCAACTCCTACTAGACATAGAATTAAGTGAATCTTGTTACACACAGTGAACAATGAATTATCGGCTCCGTAAAGCTAATGCGATTGAGCCTTCCAAATAAACGAACTAGATAAAAAAAAATGCTTTAATATGAAATGAATTTACCATCTTTTTTTAAATGAAGTTGTGTTTAATTTGGGAGTGGGATAATTTATTAGCTAGACAGACTTCTGAAGAGGGTAGGTTGATAGTTCTGCTATTGTACGGCAGTGTGAAAATAGAAGTTGAAATTGAGCGAAAGGCAATTGATGTGACAGTACTAGTCAAACGCACACAGACCTGTGAATTTGATGAAAAACTCAAGTCCCTTTATCCATTAATGTATGAGCTAGGTAAAGGAGTGTGTGATTTGAGGAATCTGTATAAGAACAATCTATTTTTTTGTTACAAAATATTGAAAACATATGGGTTTGGGATATCAAAACTTTTTTTATTTTATCGTTCAGAATTTTAAGAATTGTTCATTGACATTTATTTTGAACATTTAAAAAAAATGCGGATGTTCTACAATGCGTTTCCATTGATTTATATCGACTGTAAAACTGTAACGGTTCTATCCTCAATGTGATGCTTAAAAGTTAATGTTTGGTCAAGTACTAATCAATGATATTTCATTTGACTTGACCAAGAAATTGAAACTCCGTTCATAGTGACTATGTGACTACTACTAGGTTTTAAAAAGGAACATCTAGGATTTTGTGGGAAAATTGTAATTTGAGTTGTTGGAACATCTAGAGAAAGCTTTCGTTTTTGTAAATAAGAAGAGACAATTTATAAACGTTTCTGCAGTTTGCTGCCAATAACACGAAGATTTCTTCCTTTAGCGGAAATGCCTGTGGCATCAGCGAAGAAAGATTTGTGACAACCCTGAAGTAAATCAGGGAGGTCCGAAGTGAAAATTTTAAACAATATACCCTGAGGACGTCGTTCAGATTTGGAATTTTGATAATTTACCTGCATTGTTCTGTCAGTTAAATAATTTTGATCTAATTTCATAATATAGATAGGAAATTTAACTTTTCCAATATGTCAAGCAGACCTTCCTGTCAAACATTGTCGAATGCTTTAGAGAAAATATTCAGATAATCCCGAGCAACCTGATGCTCAAGTAAGACCCAAGCTGAAATTATCGGACTTCTCAAATCGCTTTGCAAATTTCCGAGCTTCCAAAAGGGTTTGAAACTCGGGTCAGATTTAGAAACATTATTTTCAAAAGTTTTGCTCCTGAGGGCAGAGAATCACTTTTTGATTTGTTTTTGCAAATCCCGCCAGTTAATTTTCATGGCTGGATAGTGTGTTCATTGATATTGGCTCCTACGGACATTTTTCAGACGGATCAAGAGCTGAAGATCGTCGTCTATTATAATTGAATAGAATTTAACCTCGCATTTTAGTACTGAGGCAGCTTATGCTTCTACTATTGAAGTAGTCAGAGGTTCAAGAGCATAATTAATTTCATATTTGATTTGCAAAGGAATGTTTGTATCGAAGTTATATTCCATAAATATTCAATATTGCTCCCAATCAGCTCTATGGTAATTGAAAATAGAGCTGTTGGGATTAGAAATTATTTCTTGGGATATTTCAAAAGTTCCTGGAAGGTGATCAGAACCAAACTCAGCATGAGTAACCAATTAGCTTCAAAGTCGACATGAATCAGTTTCAAGATCACGGATTTCTTGCTGAAGAAAAGCATGTTGGGCTGTTTGGATATTGAATAGTGTTATAACCTGCAGAACAATCATCTAACAGAATATTACCATTGGAATTGCTGTAAGCATTATTCCATGAGCAGTAAGCAAATGAAGAATTCAGACCTATAACGCGTAAGCTTTTTAAGGTCACACTTGAAGTATTAAAATGGCAGCTATTAAAGTAAGTCATCCAAGTTTTTGTTTCGACAGGATCTCCCAAAGTTTCAAAAACTTTGGTTTCAAATGAAGAAAGAATTTGATGTTTGATTCGTCTATGAACAATGATGGCAATGCCACCACCGGTTCCACCAAGACGATCATTTCTATGAATGAAATAATTTGCGTCCCTTTTAACCTTATGGTCAGGTTTAAATAATGTTTCAGTTATAACGGCGATATGCACGTTATGAACTATCAAAAAATTAAATAGCTCGTCTTCCTAAATCTTTAATAGATCGAGCATTCCAATTCCTCCCTTAGGTTAGTCGGTAAAGCCGCAGCTACAAAGCAAGACCATTTTGGGTTGGAAAATTTCTCTACTTCCGTGGGCATAGAGTATAATTGTACTTGCCACACAACTATACTGATGCAGAAATGGTACCGGCATCGAAAGCTCTAAATCAACACGCGGCATCGAAAGCAATAGAACACTAAGTTGAGAGCTAAAATGCAATAAACAATAAGCTTGAAATTCGAAGAATAAGAAAAGGAAGAAGACTAATTGAAGAGTTAGATGCGGACTGATGTTATTATATCGATATTCGACTATAGACACCGTGGAGACCTATTAATTCATTTAAGGGAAATTTAGAAAACTTTCAAATAGTTCTGTAGACCTCAGAATAGTCCAGAAAATTTCTCATGTTCATCCATTTGAAGTTCTCCTCAACGTCCGCTTTGTATTATCTTGAAGTTTCCATGGAAATATATTAGGAATAATTTAAATTTAATAAAATTATGCTCTGAATTCGCTTCGCACGCTTCCTTGAATACTCTAAAAATATCACTGGAATATATTTTGAATACTTCTCCAAATTCTCTGGAAATATTCCTCGAAATATGGGAATTATCCTCCGAATTAAATTTTATTTATATTTTCCTTGAAACTCAAAATTGTAATTGAATTAATTTCAGAATTAACTCCTTCACTTGTAATTCCTCTAACATTAAAGTTGTCTGTGAATTAATTTTCAGTTCTCTTCACAAATTACTAAGATTTATCCTCAAAATATGTTTAGCATTCTCTCCACGAATTATTTCCTGAATTTCCTTTGAAGTTCTCCTGGAGTTATTCTCTGATTTAACTGCAATAATCCATTTAGCTAACTTAGGGGAGCCGGTTCTCTTCTTAAATTTCCAAGGAATTATGTTCCGGCTTCATTTATCCCCACAAACTTGAAATTATCTTCAGATTGCCCTTGAACTTTTTCTTTGAGGAGTTCTGCTTTGAATGATCATGGAATAATTGTGAGAAATTTCAATGAGCTTTCATTTAAATACTATTTGAATCCAATTTGAATTCAACTCAAAATTATCATCTCTGGTTTCCCATTAAATCTGGAATTTCTCTGAACTATCTTAAAACTGATTGCACTTCCCGAGTAGCACAGTTTCATCACAATAAGTTACAGCAACTTGTTTATGACTGAAATAAGTCGTATATAAGTTTCTACAATTGATTTGTGACAAACGTGCTACTAGGGTTGGTGATTTAGAAGATATTTTTTCCAACTCCCTTGAAATGATCCTTAGAAATTAGAGAGTCTGGAATGTGTAAAAATTGCTCAACTTCAAATTGATGTATTTCTGTTTAAAATGCATATAAAAAGAACCTAAAATGCTGCATCTGGAAGTTGAGTGTATATTCAATGGTTGCTATGATGAGTTTTCACCGTTTGCTCTCCAGTTTTCAAAATGACGTCCAAGCAAAAGGAGCCGCATCAAAGTTTTGCTCGCGCAGCAAGTGAATTCGACGTTCATACATGCCAAGTTGGCAAAATTGCTGGATGTGCCCTCGCCATCCCTCTCCAAAGGGGGAGTTTGGTAAAGAAAGATGAAAAACCCGATTTGTACCTTCCTTTAAAGTTGTCCTAGCTCGCTTTCTACTATCTATATGCTATTTTCTCTCATGTCATCTATCGTATAAAAATTACCACTTTAGTCTGTTATTTGAAATTAGCATCTTCAACTATGTAAATCGTTGACTTCACGCAGAAGTAATACTAAACATATAGACGAAGTACCAAAAGAAGATTTTTGTGATATGAATTTTGACTGAAAGAAACGATTTTTTTGTCGACCAATTTTTGCACGTTCCAGTCTTTAATAAGATTTTATGAGCTTTTAAAAACGTGCAAGGAATTTAGCTGAAGTGTGAAATAGAATATGTATATTCCAGAACCAGAAAAAAAAAAACATTTATTTATTACTTTTCCAATAGGACCAATGTAATATTTCCGCCATATAACGGTAGTATGGTATGGCAGGAATGGTAAAATCACTCTAATATTTAGAAATTCGTGCTACAATATGGAAAATAAATCACATACGTCGTTTTCACTCAGGGGCCTCCCCTAGCTCAGTCGGTAAAGGTGCAACTACAAAGCAAGACCATGCTGGAGGTGGCTGGGTTCGATTCCCGGTCTGGTGGTCTAGGAATTTTTCGAGTTGGAAAATTTCTCGACTTCTCTGGGCATAGAAGTATGATTGGATTTGCCACACAATTATACCAATGCAAAAATGGTATAGGCATCGAAAGCTCTCAATTAATAACTGTCGAAGTGCATATGGAACACTAAGTTGAGAACACGCAATAAGCTAATATGCGATATGCAATAAGCTTGAAATTCGAAGAAGAAGAAGAAGAAGACGTCGTTTTCATTAGTCAAGATGTACTTCGGACATGTTACATTGGACGATTTTTCTCAATGACATAATTAATGAGTGTTACATTGGTCGCTTAGTTCTACGTCATCTAGATTCCCTTTCACAGACTTCAGAATAGAGTACCTAACACCGGAAATATTACCGGTCCCCTTAATTAGATTGATTTTTCATGCACCACTTTTGGAAATGAGTACCAATCATGCTAGGCATATAAAATGATCGATATAACAATCAAGCACATAATTCGGATCCATTCTTACTCATACCGCCAGTGGAAAAGGCCGAAGCTCTTAGTCAACACTTTGTGAATTCACATAGCCTTTGCCAAGTCATGGTGAGTCCCTACGAGCCTGCAGTATTGGTGGCAATGTCTAGAGTCGCTGCCACCCCGTAGTTGTCCGAACAAGTCCGTTTCCAATACATCTGCCATGGCATTGTTGGACGTCGAGAAGACGTTCCTGGCCTCGTGTACAAGCTGCATCGATACAACTTCCCGATCTTCCTCGTTAACATCATAAAAAAAACGACTTGTCGGGCAGATCATTCCAGGTCTTCTTAAACAATTCATCTTCTGATACGTTCAACGTTGATGCTGGAGTTCCCCAGGGTAGCCTCCTTGGTCCTATCCTCTTCAACATCTTCACGTCAGATGTTCCTCCCCTTCCGGGTGGTGGTAATTTGTCAATGTTTGTGGATGATACTGCCATGATCTATAAGGGTCGAGTGATCTGTTCTCGCGAAAAAACTCCAATAAGGCCTGGATGTTCTGTCCGACTATTTCAAAAGCTGGAAGATTTGTATCAATGCAGCTTAAAAACAGACCATACTTTTTTCACACTCCAATTCATCTTGGCTTGTTCCGCCTGGTAATTTAAAAGTCCACCTTGATAATACTCCCATTGAATGGTCAAATGAAGGACTCACCCTTGATATTAAGTTGCTGTTCAGTTCCCATGTGAACAAATCATCCACCAAGTGCAACATCTTTATTAGGTCGCTCTTTCCACTAATCAACAGAAAGTCCACCCTTTCCATTAAAAACAAGCTTGCCGTCCACAATCAAATCATCCACCCCGCCATTGAATACTGAACGCCAATATTGAAGAGCTATGCTAAGTGCCATCATCTCAAACACCAAAGGATCCAGAACAAGATCCTTAGGATGATCCTCAAGAGTCCCCCGCGGACTCGAAATTCTGAGATCCACCGCCTGGCTGGTCTTCAGACACCGGAGGAGCGGAGTACGCCCATCCTCAAAAGGTTCAGAGACGCCTGCCTGAGATCAAATCACGAGAACATACGCGATCTTGCAAATTAGGTTAAATTATTCATAGTTAGGTAGGTTATCAAATTATTTTTTCAATTCAACCAAAAATGAACCCCAAAGGGGTATTCTGTAGACTAGTTGAAACACGTGAATACGTAAATTAGAAAAACAAATTCAACAAATATCAATATATATGATAGGCTCATCAATTAAAATGTTAAAACAATGTAAAACCATAAATAACAGAAATAAACATAATTTTACTATTACTACTTGAACATTCATTCTTAATTGTACAATGCACAACATATTACCTATGATTATCTTAGACAAATGAAAATAAATTTAGAGTAATATTTAGTAAATACTCTGTGCAATGATGAGACTCCCTGAAAATTCCAGGTATTTTCAGGAAAAATTAAATTCCTTATGAATTTCCGGTTTCCATGTTTTTCCATGTAGTAGACACCCGGTCATTTCACCGTATACCATTTGACGATTATGAAGTATTATAAACTATAAAGACATGTCCCTCATAATACTTTTGGTGATGGTAAAATGTACGAAAATAAATGATCGAATATTTCTTGACGCCAAGATTTTGATCCCTTCAGCGCCAATTTGATCTTGTATAGTGGCGCCAATTGAAAAAAATAAAACCAAAAAATAAAAATTGCCACTACTTAGCGCAAATCTTACGACAACAGTTCTGCTTTGACAATGTTCCCCGAAATTCTATGAAGTTCTCTGAATTTAAATATTGCTCTATTATCTTCTACGATCTTCTATTGTTCTCTGAACTTATGTTCAAACTCAGTGTTATAAATGTGATATATTCACTATCACTATCCTTCCGTCCGGTAACTTTAGAAGTATTTTAAAAAGAACACATTGTAAAGCCATTTCGTCGACCTCGTAGTAGATTTTTTTCTAAACACCCCTGGCATCCCTGCTGCCGAAGTAAGAAACCTGGAATCCAGCTTCCATCGTAAAAACAGACACTCATCTCACCCCAACCAGCAACCAGGCAAGTGTTTACCGTTCTGATTTTAGCTCTTCCTCGTTTTAATTTGCCCCCATCCGAGGAAAACCACAACTAAATCGCACCGTTTTGTCGGGATGTTATCTACCGTAATAAAACTACTCGCAAAACGCAAACAGGTAGAGCATCTACCATTGACGTACCTAACGAGGGTGCCGGCCCCCCTCCAGCATTTTCTGAAGATTCATATAATTTAAATTGCCGAAATTAGAATCACAAAAAATTGAGGGGCTCAGGCACCCCCATTCGCTACGCCAGTGGCATCTACTGACTACTGCCTTTTTCCGCTAAGCCCTCGTTCAGCATGGTTTGTAGCCGCAAAAGGGAAAACGAATAGCGAGTCGTAAATCTGCGAACAAATTAGCGCTAGATTTCACACCTCTCAGCTTACAGGGAATTCGGCTGCAAACAGGGTTAATTTTAATAGCTACTACCCGCTTTCGTCGCTTCAAGTTACCAGAAATATTCTACCGCAATTTGCATAACGAGAATGACGAATTGCGCTGACTCCCTGAAATTCAACGGATCCTACATGTCCATTTCTCGAGTGGAACCGCTCTCAAGATGGGCTCGTGGTACTTGTGCGACCGTACTTGACGGACCGCACACACAGGAAAACCAAAAGGGGGGATTCCCAATATCGTTTTCCGTCGAGGATGACTCGCCGTATAATGGCCGTCCATTTTTCGTCCGGAAAATAGACGATCCTAAAAGGTTCCAGTGAGGATGCTAAATGGGACATGAATCGATTCGGATCCTTCAATGTCGTAAACTTCAGTCTTCAACGACAGGTCCATTTCCTAGAAGAAGAAGACTGGCAAACCAAAAAAATCCTTTCTTCAGCGTTCAGTGGCCATCACTAGCACGTGAGTCAGCCGGATTCTTCGCCGTCAGTCAGTAAATCTCCCCTGTGAGTGAGTTGTCATTTCCAGCATCGGCCGAACCTTCAAATCCCGTGCAAGTGATAGGGGAAAAAGTAACGTGAACAAAATCCAATATTTGGCCAGCCTCAATCAGATTTGCTGCCGTCGTCTGTTCATCCATCCCATCAACCCGTTCGGGTTCCGGATATCCAGTATCCGGTCCGGTCTGTAGAGCACACACGCACACACCCTTCTGTAATGTCGATTCTTCTTTGCCTACGTCGTCGTCGCCGTATCCGGGAAAAACAAACTCAAGGCAAATGGGTTCAAATAAGCGATTCTGGCCAGGTGGTGATGATTGCGATGACGATGGCGGTGTTGATGATGATGATGATGATGATGCTGATGGTGATGGGAATGAACGGTGACGGGACCGAACGGGAGCCATCAATTGCAGACCGGTGGCGGCACAGATGACGTAGGAAGTATATGTATAGACTTCAAACCGAAAAGGACTCAGCGGGGAGTGTTAGTGTTTCAATTTAGACGCTTCGCAGGTTCTGGGCGATGGTTTAGGGGAGGTGAATTTGGTTACTGTTGAAATTGAAAGAAAATGCTCCCATTAATTCCATTTCGATTCAATTTCCATTCCATTTCCATTCCATTTCCATTCCATTTCCATTCCATTTCCATTCCATTTCCATTCCATTTCCATTCCATTTCCATTCCATTTCCATTCCATTTCCATTCCATTTCCATTCCATTTCCATTCCATTTCCATTCCATTTCCATTCCATTTCCATTCCATTTCCATTCCATTTCCATTCCATTTCCATTCCATTTCCATTCCATTTCCATTCCATTTCCATTCCATTTCCATTCCATTTCCATTCCATTTCCATTCCATTTCAATTCCATTTCCATTCCATTTCCATTCCATTTCCATTCCATTTCCATTCCATTTCCATTCCATTTCCATTCCATTTCCATTCCATTTCCATTCCATTTCCATTCCATTTCCATTCCATTTCCATTCCATTTCCATTCCATTTCCATTCCATTTCCATTCCATTTCCTTTCCATTTCCATTCCATTTCCATTCCATTTCCATTCTATTTCCATTCCATTTCCATTCCATTTCCATTCCATTTCCATTCCATTTCCATTCCATTTCCATTCCATTTCCATTCCATTTCCATTCCATTTCCATTCCATTTCCATTCCATTTCCATTCCATTTCCATTCCATTTCCATTCCATTTCCATTCCATTTCCAATCCATTTCCATTCCATTTCCATTCCATTTCCATTCCATTTCCATTCCATTTCCATTCCATTTCCATTCCATTTCCATTCCATTTCCATTCCATTTCCATTCCATTTCCATTCCATTTCCATTCCATTTCCATTCCATTTCCATTCCATTTCCATTCCATTTCCATTCCATTTCCATTCCATTTCCATTCCATTTCCATTCCATTTCCATTCCATTTCCATTCCATTTCCATTCCATTTCCATTCCATTTCCATTCCATTTCCATTCCATTTCCATTCCATTTCCATTCCATTTCCATTCCATTTCCATTCCATTTCCATTCCATTTCCATTCCATTTCCATTCCATTTCCATTCCATTTCCATTCCATTTCCATTCCATTTCCATTCCATTTCCATTCCATTTCCATTCCATTTCCATTCCATTTCCATTCCATTTCCATTCCATTTCCATTCCATTTCCATTCCATTTCCATTCCATTTCCATTCCATTTCCATTCCATTTCCATTCCATTTCCATTCCATTTCCATTCCATTTCCATTCCATTTCCATTCCATTTCCATTCCATTTCCATTCCATTTCCATTCCATTTCCATTCCATTTCCATTCCATTTCCATTCCATCCCCACTTCAAGCGTAGAAGTAATTTTTTATAATTTCCTGAATCCCCCCATTCTTCAGATTCTTTCTCATATTCAGAATCACTACCTTTTCCTAAATCTGCCACTTTCCAAAAATCTCTCTCACCTCCATAATCTCAGTCATCCGAATCTTTACAATTTCTGGAATCGAAAAAGCTAGCCTCACCTTCCTATGATTCTCTGTTCTCCATGTGAGCAAAATAGATAACACCGAATGGGAGTCGAAACAAAACCCGGCAGAACTGCCAAAATTGTGCTTGAAGAAAGAGGACAAGGATAATAAGGTTCCGGGCTCTGATTTATCATGTTTGCCTCCAAAATGTTTCTCATCTCCGGATGCCATGTTCTGGAAATCTCTCTTTTTTCTAGGATATCACTCTGTCTCTATGTCTTCTGCAAAATTATTCTCCAACCGGAATCTCTTTCTTCTGCAGAGTCTATCCATTTTCAGGAATCCCTCTCTTCTTCGAAATTTCCTTCTACTCTGGAGTCTCGTTCTCTCCACAATATCTCATCGTTTTCTACAATAATTTTTATCCAGAATCTCTCCATTACTTGACTCTTATTAATTTCAAATATCTCTTTTTACCTCTTCCTGAGTCCTGAGTTGTTATCTTCATTGGAATCCACCTATTTCCAGAATCTCTTTTTAAAGTAATAGCTCTCTTCAATATCTGTCTTTTTTCTGTCCTGAATCATTCTCTATCTCTCTGTTCTCCATAATCTTGTTGGGAATTCACCTTGTGTCTGAAATTTTCTCCAGAATCACCGTTTCTTTATAATCTCTCCCTTGCCCAGAATCTGTTTCTTCTCCAGATTCTCTCCAACTTCTTTGGGATCTCTCTCATGTCTGGAATCCTTTTCTTTCCAAAAATATCATTCTTTTTTACGAGTTTTACGACATCTTTCTCTATTTTTTATCGTTACTTTCTTCCAATTCCAGTTCTTCTTCAGAATGCTTCTATCCATCAGTATCTATTTCTTTCCCAAAAATTGTTTTTTCTCCTGAATAACAATCTTGAATAACAATCTTCTTCAGAGTTTCTGTCTTCTCGGAAACCCTCTTTTCTCTAGATCTCTCTCTAATTCGGATTCTTGCTTCAGAATATCTCTATTTTCTGGAAGCTCTCTCTATGTTGGAGTCCTCGGTTTTGGAATTTATCTCTTTTTGTCGGAATCTCTATCATCTAAAGGTGAACAAAGAGGTGTTGAAGTTCAGGGAAGTTCTGCCGCTGTTCAGGGAAGTTTTTCCGAACTATAGGGAAGTCCTACCAATGTTCAGAGAACTCCTGCCGAAGTTCAGAGAAGTTCTACCGAAGTTCTGGGAAGTCCTGCTGAAGTTCAAGGAAGTCCTGCTGAAGTTCGGAGATGTTCAGGGAAGTCCATTCATTTCAATTCTTGGAAATCAGGGAAGTCCTGATGAAGTTCAGGGAACTCATGCCGAAGTTCAGGGAAAGCCTGCCGAACTTCAGGGAAGTCCTGCCGTAGTTCAGGGAAAGCCTGTCAAAGTTCAGGGATCTCCTGATGAAGTTCAGCGAAGTCCAGCCGAAGTTCAGAGAAGTTCTGCCGAAGTTCAGATATAGATCTGACCGTCGACCAGGGTGGCAGTCACCGTCGCGATGATACTAGCTCCACAATCACGGCGCGCTCGTACCCCACTCCTGTACTGCCCAAGCCAGTAAACTTCATCCTGCAGTGGAACATTAACGGGTTCCTGAACCACATTGGTGATCTAGAGCTTCTTTGCCACGACGATCGCCCCTGGGTCATCGCACTCCAGGACTCTAGGTGGCAAGTATACGTGGACAGCAAAACGTGGAAACAACTTCCGGCACTCCGTGGCCATAGGGGTTTTGAAGACGCTACCTTTCCAGGTTGTCGATATGGACTCCGAGCTTCCCATACTTGGCGTCCAGCTGGCGGCACCGGCGAACATACCTGCCATGCGGACGGCTGCCAAACCTGCACGATCAGCTTAGCGAAACCATAGCTAAACTACCGGAACCGTGCATCCTGGTCAGGGACCTGAACGGGCACCACCCAAGCTGGGCTGCCCCCGCTCCGACCCTCGAGGTGTTACCCTGATCGATATTTTCGAGAAGGAAGACATGGTGATTCTGAATGACGGTGTGCCCACGTACTTTAACTTATTTTTTTTGTACGTTTTTTCGATGAAATATTTTTTTCGACTTTTGATTAAATCTATTTTCGATTTTGTCAATAAAATGTTTTGTTCGAGTGTTCCAACCATTTGATCTTGACATTTTTACTTAGGGGATGATTACTTATGGGGATTAGGTTTTTGATAAGTCTTTAGTGGGAATGACACTGTTCAAGACACGTTGACACCGTCCGGCTCCTCGAGTTAGTGGAGCCTCGTGTTGCTGGTTTACTCTAGTAGTGGAGTGAATAAAACGACTGAACGTATGGACGGATTAATAGTAACTGGTTATGCATTATATAATGTGCGCACAATTTTATACATATATTACAACTAATAATAAACTCGAGAGAGACTCTCCACATGTTCGTTACTGCTAGCCGGCTTCGTATACATGACGAACGATGATGGTGGGTGCTCGATGACAATGGGTGCTGGATGACAGCAGGATCGTCACTCATCGAAACGATCAGCTTGCTGCGTACGCTCGAAGTAGGGTTGGTTGACTCCTTACTGCCGTTGATTAGAAGAACATTAAACAGACACTGATGAAGACTGCAAATTGTAGTCGAAATACGTATCTGTCATGGATACCGAAATTAATTAAGGGGAAACTAATGCTAATCTTCGGCGAAGCACTGCTGCTGCTGCTGCTGCTGCTGCTGAAGACAACCGACCGGACGCCACCAGACACGGTGATAGAATAAGCACCGTTCAGTGATACCGGGTGGAATTCGATTTTGAAATCTGAGTTTGGGAAACCGCTTTTTGCAGGCAATCGATGATAGTGTTGATCACCATTGCAACAGTTTGACATTTGTGTAACTTTCAATGGTGACCTATTGAAAATTGATAAAGTGTTCAATTTAGCAGATTTGTAGAACATTTTCCAATCGTTTGGCTTGTTTAGAATTAAATTCCATCAGCTAAAAACAGAGTTATAAGTGGTCATAACCTGACCACTTTTCGTAATGCGGTAGATTTTGTTTTTTTTTTGCCAAAAGACGTAATCCTACGTCACAATTGATATCACACGTTTTTATTGACTTCGTTCGGTAGCTTTTGGGCTACAAAATGGTGAGTTGACAACCTGGAAAGAGCGGAATACCTAGCCCTGGTCCTCACAAGCTCCTACTTCACGCCTCCTCGAGTCATATGATAACAAAAGACTACCAGCTGAAACATGGTCACAGCTGGGTGGCGTAGCCTGGGCAATGTTGCCAGTGCGGCAATAGCAAAGTGAAGAGGTGCGACGCGAACACTGGCGCGGTAACCATAGTACGGTGATAGAGGAAATGCTTCACCAAACCTGAGCGTCTGCTCACCATGGAGGTGCGGCTCAAAACGGCGTCTGTTCTCCATGTTAGGAGCGGCTGATCACCGTCCTAGTGCCAGCGTGGGACTCTAAACAGAGCTGTGCACGATGGTTCCCCGGCGAGACAGGGGGTATGGGCAGGCCCAACAAGCCGCCCTGGAAAAAAACAAAGTTGCAAATACTGAAGAAAGAAATACGGATCGGAACAATCGGCTTAGACCTACGTGACGAAATAAGGACTACGATTGGAAACTCGGAACATGGAACTGCAAATCGCTCGGCTTCCCGGGTTGCGATAGTTTAATCTATGACGAACTTCAACCGCGCAACTTCGAAGTGTAGCACTGCAGGAACTTTGCTAGACGTGACAAAAGATATGGAAAAGCGGGCATCGAGCGGCTACTTTCTACCAGAGCTGTGGCACCACCAACGAGCTGGGAACCGGCTTTGTAGTGCTGGGTAAGATGCGCCAACGCGTGATTGGTTGGCAGCCGATCAACGCGAGTATGTGCAAGTTGAGGATTAAGGGCCGTTTCTTCAACTACAGTATCATCAACGTGCTCTGCCCACACGAAGGGAGACCCGACGACGAGAAAGAAGCGTTCTTTGCGCAGCTGGAGCAGGTGTACGACGGCTGTTCGCAACGGGACGTCAAAATCGTCATCGGTGACATGAACGCTCAGGTAGGACGGGAGGCAATGTATAGACCGGCAATCGGGCCAAACAGCCTGCATGCCGTATCGAACGACAACGGCCAACGATGCGTGAACTTTGCAGCCTCCCGGGGTATGGTAGTTTGAAGTACCTTTTCCCCCCGCAAGGATATCCACAAAGCCACCTGGAGATCACCTGACCAACACACAGAAAACCAAATCGATCACGTTCTAATCGACGGGAAATTCTTCTCCGACATTATCAACGTCCGAACGTACCGCAGTGCGAACATAGATTCGGACCACTACCTAGTTGCAGTATGCATGCGCTCAAAACTCTCGACGGTTCATAACACCCGTCGAAGTCGAACGCCGCGACCCAACATTGAGCAACTACGGGACGCCGGAGTTGCCCAGAACTACGCGCAGCAGCTGGAAGTTGCACTACCCACGGAAGAGCAGCTTGGCGCAGCTTCTCTTGAAGATGGCTGGAGGGACATCCGTTCCGCCATAGGTAGTTCTGCAGCAACGGCACTAGGTGCTGCAATCCCGGACCGAAGAAATGACTGGTTTGACGGCGAATGCAAACTGTTAGTAGAGGAGAAGAATGCAGCACGGGCGAGAATGCTGCAACACCGCACGAGATTGAATGTGGAGCGTTACAGACAAGCGTGGAACAGACAAAACTCGGTTTTCCGAAGATAGAAGCGTCAGCAGGAAGACCGAGATCGCGAGGCGATGGAAAATCTGTACCGCGTAAACGACACACGGAAGTTCTATGAGAAGCTAAATAGTTCGCGCAAAGGCTACGTGCCGCAAGCCGATATGTGCAAGGACTTGGACGGTAACCTTCTCACGAACGAGTGTGAGGTGATTGAGAGGTGGAAGCAGTACTATGACGAGCACCTCAACGGTGATGCAGCAGAAAACGAAGGTGACACGGCAACAGACCTTGGAACACGCGCAGAAGACGACAGGCTACCGGCCCCTGATCTTCAAGAAGTTGAGGAGGAGATCGGTCGGCTGAAGAACAACAAAGCAGCTGGTGTAGATCAACTACCAAGTGAGCTATAAAAATACGGTGGTGAAGCACTGGCTAGAGCGCTGCACTGGGTACTACCGGAGGAGTGGATGGAAGGTGTCGTATGCCCAATCTACAAAAAGGGCGACAAGTTGGATTGCTGCAACTACCGCGCGATCACACTGCTGAGCGCCGCCTACAAGGTACTCTCCCAAATTCTATGCCGCCGTCTGTCACCATTTGCAATAAAGTTCGTGGGGCAATTCCAGGCGGGATTCATGGGTGCCCTCGCTACCACGGACCAAATTTTCGCGATTCGGCAGGTTCTGCAGAAATGCCGCGAATACAACGTGCCCACACATCATTTGTTCATCGATTTCAAATCCGCATACGACACAATCGATCGAGATCAGCTATGGCAGATTATGCACGAGTACGGATTTCCGGATAAACTGACGCGATTGGTCAAGGCGACGATGTATCGACTGATGTGCGTTGTTCGAATATCGGGGACACTCTCGAGTCCCTTTGAATCTTGAAGGGGGTTACGGAAAGGTGATGGACTTTCGTGTCTGCTGTTCAACATCGCGTTAGAAGGTGTGATCAGAAGAGCTGGGATAGACACGAGTGGCACGATATTCAGGAAGTCCATCCAGCTCCTTGGCTTCGCCGATGACATTCACATTATGGCACGGAACTTTGAGACGATGGCGGAAACGTACATCAGACTGAAGGCTGAAGCTAGACGGATTGGACTTGCCATCAACGCATCAAAGACAAAATACATGAAAGGAAGAGGTTCTAGGGAAGACAATGTTAGCCTCCTACCCCGAGTTCAGATTGACGGTGACGAAATCGAGGTGGTCGATGAGTTCGTGTATTTGGGCTCACTGGTGACCGCCGAAAATGATACCAGCAGAGAAATTCAAAGACGCATTATGGCAAGGAATCGTGCCTACTTTGGACTCCGGAGGACGCTCCGGAGGACGCTCTGATCGAATAAAATTCGCCGCCGCACGAAGTTGACTGTCTTCAAGACGTTGATTAGACCGGTGGTCCTCTACGGCCACGAGACCTGGACTATGCTCGTGGAGGACCAACGCGCCCTTGGTGTTTTCGAACGGAAGGTGTTGCGTACCATCTACGGTGGAGTGCAGATGGATGACGGAACGTGGAGGAGGCGAATGAACCACGAATTGCACCAGCTGCTGGGAGAACCATCCATCGTCCACATTGCAAAAATTGGGCGACTATGGTGGGCTGGGCACGTTGTAAGAATGCCGCACGACGACCCAGTGAAAATGATTCTAGAAAGCGACCCAACAGGAACAAGAAGAAGAGGCGCGCAGCGGGCAAGGTGGATCGACCAAGTAGAAGGTGACCTGCGGACCCTTCGCAGACTACGAGGCTGGCGAACTGTGGCCATGGATCGAGTAGAGTGGAGACGACTTCTTCGGACAGCAGAGGACCACAAGGCCTTAGCCTGATTGGTAAGGTAAGTCGGTAGCTTTTGAACTAAAGAATCATACCAAACGTATAATTGACTTATTTACACCGAAATCATGAATATAGTTGATGTTTTCTACTCGATAGGCTCGAAATGGACGATTAGGTCTAAGGAGTTCTCTACCCTATTTAGATTCTGCAAAACAAGACTTCCTAAATGAAACTCTTTTTTTGACTTTTTCGATGAAATTTTTTCGCGCACGAGGCGAACGTTTTGTGTGATTTTCTTGTATTCATTCTTTTTAGTGCTGATTAGATTAATCCCCGTTCTCCGCCTCATATTATTTGGCAAACTCCCATTTATTAACCTCGAGCCGACCGCGGATAATCAGTCACCCCACTAACTTCAACCCTTTACCATTTCAACACACGCACTACCGAAAGTGAGCATGTTGACGCAATCTTTGGCTCCTCCCACTAGAAGGATTTCATAGCTTAGCACAGCAGCCACGATAGCAAAAGAGGAGAAGAAGACGAAGAATTTATCATATAAAAGTAGCCACCTTTCGCGCAAAGCGCACACACGTGTACCAACCATTGTATCGAACGGATCATCAAATACAAAGTTTAAACTAAACAAATACGCATTCTCCTTTTCCGTGATGAGCCGAAAACAATCAGCCTTTCTCAAGGCTCACAATGGGATAATCCCTGCAACTCGAGCATTTCGTAAGCCCCAGCCATACCTTTGGTATTCCCCTTGAAGAGGGAATTGGCCGTACAGCTAGGATCCTCCGAGCCGAGGATTTCGCACACCATTTTCAGTGTGAGCGGATAAAATTTTTTACCTCGATTTTTCGACTTTTTAGATTACATTTTTTGATCGAGTGTTTCCACTTTTTTCAATAATTTTGTTTCTGATTTTTTTGGCTTATGCGAAAATATTATTTGTTCGATTTTTACGACTTCGTTAAAAAAAAACTGTACGTGTTTTTTTTTTCTTTTTTGATTAAATTAATGTTCAATTTTCTCGACTTTTTCTTACTATGTCGATTAGTTTTCTTTCTGAAGATTTTTAATTTTGTTTTATAATTTCGTTGTTTTTTTTTTTCAGTATACCTTTGAATGTTTTTTGACATTTTCAATGTAATTTTCAATGTAATTTTCAATGTAATTATCAAGTTTTTCAATGCATTTGTTTTTTATTAAAGATTTTTTCGACATCTTCAATATTTTTTTTTCGTTGTTTTCGATGATTTTGTATTTTGTTTTATCGACTTTTTCGATGACTTTGACGATAAATTTATGTTTTTCGACACTATTAAAGAAAATTTTATAACGATTTTTAGATTTTTTTTTTCGATAAGTTTATGATTCAATTTTTTTTTTACTTATGATTTCGATTTTTTTTATTCGACTTTTCGATGAAATTTTGTTTCTACTTTTTCGATTAAAATTATTTTCAAATATTTTTAATAAAAATTTCGATTCGAATGTTTCGATGTTTTTTCTTTTGACTTGTTTGAATTAATTTAATTTGGATGTTTTCGTTGAAATTTTTTGTTGGAGGGCTCCGACTTTTTCGACGATGTTCTTTGTCCAATTTTTTGTACGATTTTTTCGACATCAAAAATGATTCTTTTGTCGACTTTTTTTATAAATTTTTATTTAATTTTTTAGGTGAAATGCTACGTTCACTTGCTCATTTGCTATAGCTTTGCGGAGCCAATATTCATTGATTAGATAACAAAATTACTTAAAACTAACGTTAGTAAAGCGGGGGCCGATTACTCGCGGCTATCTCGAGGTTAGGGGTAACAAATTGTAACAAATTGATGGCAGGGAAGGGATTGTGAACACAAGGTTTGGAGAGCAATGTGCTCTTGATCTCGAACTAAGCGACACTCTGATGAAAAAGACAAACATGGGGGTACACCGATGGGCAGCTAACAACTTGAGAGAACACAAGATGACACTAACTACTAAATCCTCAGATCTATCCGTTTTAAAAACACATAAATTAAATTCAAATAGTCGAGATCTCGGCTCGCCAAGACATCTCTAACGGGTATCGCAGGTTGTTTTCCTCGGGCCCTGAGGGATGTGGATAAATCAGATCTGGCAACACGGTGTAGGGTACACGACCAAACAACATGCTCGATATCGTGATAACCACTGCCACACGCACATCAATTGCTGTCTGAGAGCCCAATTCGATAGAAGTGCGAGTCTAACGAGCAGTGATTGGACATAAGCCTTGATATAACGCGTATAAAGTCGCGGCTCATGTCCAACCCTTTGAACCATGGTTTGTTCGACACCTGTGGGAGAATAGAATGTAACCATCTTCCCAATTCACCATCATTCCATTTGTGTTGCCAACTGATGAGGACTTGCTGACGAGCAATGGAGAAAAATTCGTTGAAGGCGATTTGTCGCTCAAAAATATCGCCTTCCATAGCGCCCACCTTAGCCAACGAGTCCGCTTTCTCATTACCCGGAATTGAGCAATGAGATGGGACCCAAGCTAAGGTGATAGTATAGGAGCAGTTAGATAAAGCACTCAGTCTAGATCGTATTTCAGGCAGGAAATACGAGGAGTGCTTCATCGGCCTCATTGAACGAATAGCCTCCAATGAGCTAAGACTATCCGTAAAAATGAAATAATGGTCAGAAGGTAGTGAGGCAATTCGCTCTACTGCGTAAAATATAGCTGCGAGTTCCGCAACGTATACTGAGCATGGTTTCTGCAGTTTATAAGAGGCGCTATGAAATTGATTAAATACACCAAATCCAGTGGAAGCATTTATGGTTGACCCATCTGTGAAAAATCTTTTATCGTTACTTACATGGTGGTACTTGATTGCAAAAATTGAGGGAACAACCATCGACCGATGGTGATCTGGTATTCCATGGATTTCTTGCATCATGGCCAGATCAAAATTTACAGAGGAACTATAGAAGGCTTGAAAGCAATCACGATTGGAGATTAATGAAGAAGGGCCAACCTCCAGCGTCATGTCTATGACAAACTCATGAATCTTATTTGAGGATTTCGGTCGAGCATCTTCTCAAAGTTTTCTATTATCAATGGGTTCATTACCTCACAACGGATAAGAAACCGGAAGGACAGTTCCGCAAAACGATCTGTCAGTGGGAGAACACCCGCGAGTACTTCGAGGCTCATCGTATGCGTCGAGTGCATACAGCCAAGGGCGATTCGGAGGCAACGGTATTGAACCCGTTGTAGCTTCAGGATGTGTGTTTTTGCCGCGGATTGAAAGCAGAAGCTACCGTACTCTAGGACCGACAAGATGGTTGTTCGATACAACCTGATAAGATCTTCCGGGTGTGCTCCCCACCAAGTTCCAGTAATTGTACGAAGAAAATTAATTCTTTGCTGGCATTTTTGTTTCAGATACGCAATATGTTTTCCCCATGTGCATTTGGAATCGAACCAGACACCTAAATACTTAAAAGAAATACTTTGAGTGATTGTTTTACCCATTAGCTGAAGCTGTAACTGTGCAGGATGATGCTTCCTAGAAAAAACAACCAACGCAGTTTTCTCCGGAGAGAATTCGATACCCAACTTCATAGCCCAAGTAGACAAATTGGTCCTTGCAGGTCCGGTGCACTTTGTCCTATAACGGACACAACGCCGTCATCTGCAAGCTGCCTTAGCGAGCAATTCTATCAAGACAACCATCAATGTCTTTTACATAAAAATTATAAAGAAGGGGGCTTAAACATGAGCTCTGGGGGAGACCCATGTAACTAATTCGTGAAGTTGTCGAGTTTCCATGAGAAAAGCTCATATATTTCTCAGACAACAAGTTGCTCAAATAGTTGTTCATAATTGGTGAAAGCCCACTATCGTGGAGTTTATCCGAAAGGACATCATTACAAACAGAATCAAAAGCCCCCTTAATGTCCAAGAAAACTGAACCCATTTGCTGTTTATGCGCATAGGCCAGTTGAATTTCAGTTGAAAGCAACGCAAGACAGTTGCTCGTTCCTTTGCCTCTCCGAAATCCAAATTGCGTATCTGAAAGTAAACCATTCGACTCGACCCATTTGTCTAGACGAAAAAGAATCATTTTCTCCAACAATTTCCGTATACAGGACAGCATCGCGATGGGACGGTACGAGTTATAATCCGACGCGGGTTTACCGGGTTTTCGAATGGCGATAACTCTTACTTGTCTCCAGTCATCCGGAACAATGTTGTGCTCCAGAAATTGATTGAATAAGTTCAACAAGCGTCTCTTCGCGACATCTGGGAGATTTTTAAGCAAGTTGAACTTGATTCTATCCATTCCTGGAGCTGAATTGTTACATGAAAGGAGAGCAAGTGAGAATTCCACCATCGAAAACGGGGAATCTATTTTGTTATTACCCGACGGACGATCACGAACGTTGTTTTGAACCGACACCGAATCCGGGCAAACTTTCCGCGCGAAGCTGAATATCCAACTGTTTGAGTACTCCTTGTCTTCGTTGACCGATGATGACGCGTTTCGCATTCTCCTGCCGACATTCCAGAGTGTTCTCATGGAAGTCTCTCCCGACAACCCATCGACGAACCGACGCCAGTAACCGCGTTTTTTGGCTTTAATCAAGCCCTTAAAAGTTTTCTCGAGATCGGTGTACCGCTCGAAATCCCCGACCTTACAGTGTCTGCGGAAGCGTTTAAACGCGGCGGACTTCTCGCTGTTCGCGTCGGTGCAATCCTTATCCCACCACGGAGTGAGAGGTCGTTTGCGAACGAAAACACCCGGAACGCGTTTCGTCTGTGCTTGAAGAGCGCAGTCAACGATAAGTCGCGATAAAAAGGAGTACTCATCCAGCTGTGGCATACGGAATGCACATGTAGCCAAATCCCACCTAGTAACAAATATAAAGTCATACAACCGGCACCATGCCGCGTCAAACTAATTAATACCATGTCTTCGAAATGCTTATGCAACAAATGTAAATGAGTGCATAGAGCAGTTCGAAGACCCACAGCAGTTTTCAATAAATTACGACAGGACACAAAAGGTGTCCTACTCATATTACATTTCCAGAACAACGCACTCGAAGTGTCGTTGTCAAGCGCACTCGGTGCTAATAGCCTTCTCCGTAGTTTCTCTCTTTCTCTTTACTCGCTCTCCCTTTACATCGATCACTGATTGGTGATCGAGTAAATAACATATACATAATTGACTCCAAGTTCCTCCAGTAGGAATTTGTAAAAATGAAGCAATAAACAACCACTTCCATTTCAGAACTCAAGTAGTCAAGAGTGTCTTGTGATTCTATAAAGATATCACAATCTTGACAGAAAGAACGTTACATGGCGACCGTGACAGTGACATGCCGCGTCAAACTAATTAATACCATGTCTTCGAAATGCTTATGCAACAAATGTAAATGAGTGCATAGAGCAGTTCGAAGACATGGTATTAATTAGTTTGACGCGGCATGGTGCCGGTTGTATGACTTTATGTTTGTTACTAGGTGGGATTTGGCTACATGTGCATTCCGTATGCCACACAGCGGAGGGAGTATCTCAACCGAATCAGTCCCACCGAGAACCGCGGACGCAAATTTTTGCCAGTCGATGTTTTTCGTGAGGTCGTACGCGATGTCAACCGAGCGAGTGGAAGATGAACCATTGTAATATAAATTTTGATTGGCAAGTGGTCACTACCGTAGGGATCTTGGATTACTTTCCACCAAGGTTGCAAAGACTCATTTCAGCTAAAACAATGTTTTTCTAAATTATGAAATAATTAGATGCCATGATCAAATTTTGAATTGGTAGGATACAAGAAGAGGTTGCAAAGAATGTGTTTGACATATTAAACCTGTTTATTTCACTTCATGAGAGTCACAGTCAGCGATTTTTCACAAACTCACTCACTCACTCACTCACTCACTCAGCGATCAGCAAATCGCTGATTGTGACTCATAGAAAGCAAAATTTACAGGTTTTATGTTTCCAACGCATACTTTGTAACCTCTTCTTGTAAGTTACAAGTAAAACATGCCATCATACCATCTTTTGGTTTTATTATTCCGAAAAACATTATTTTAGCTGAAATGAGTCTTTGCAACCTTGCTTTCCACGAGCAATCCAACGATAGTGAACTCGAACAGAGGGAGAGGTCTAATCTACTTTCTCTTGCTGGAGGTTTGGCTACTCGTGTTACTTCCCCAGTGTTTAGAATTGTCATATTGAAGCTATCGCAAAGGTCGTATATCAACGTTGAGCGGTTGTCATCGTACAGTTCCCCCCAGCCTGTACCGTGGGAGTTAAAATCTCCTAATATCAACCGAGGCTCAGGTAAAACTGAGCAGATATCTGAGAAACCTTGGCGAGAAATCGCAGTTCTCGGAGGAAGATATACTGAGGCAATACTGAGACTTTTACCTCGAACATTTACCTGACATGCAACTACTTCAATGCCTGTCACGGAAGGCAGATCGATTCTATAAAAGGAATGGAGTTTGTTGATCCCGAGAAGCACCCCTCGATACGAATCTGCTCGATCAAGGCGAATAATGTTAAAATCGTGGAAAGGAAGATTTGTGTCTGAAGAGAGCCATGTTTCACAAAGAGCAAATGCATCACAAAGTGAGGAGTGAACTAAAAATTTGAATGCGTCAAGTTTCGGTATAAGACTTCTACAGTTCCACTGCAGGACTGAGATCATATCCCCGACCTCATTTGGAGAATTATCCATCAAAGGATATGATCGATGCAAGGAAGGACCACTTGGAAGCTAGTTGCTTCAAAAGACCCAACAAACAATTTGAGCTGAATAATGGCTGAATAAGCCATTTTTTAGCTGAAGAAGCATATTTTTGCCTGAATAAGCTCTTATTCTGCATGCAATGTTTGTTGGGGAGTTTTCACAATTGGAAGCACTAAATTAATAATGTTCCTCGTTGAGTCAGAGACATTGAATATATTGAAGATGCTCTCCACAATTCCAGAAAACGTGAACATGGGAGCATGTTCTTGCTGATTTTTCAGCTGTTCTTCTGGCTGAAAAAAATGGGATATCTGGGGTTTTAGATGATCCCGGAAGTGGTGTAAAGTCCTTGTTAAAATTACAAGGTTTAAATCCCGGTGGTGGGGGTTTTGGTACATTTCCGCTACCTCTTAAATTTGTCAAGGTTGGTTGAGAGTCCAAACGAGAGGCCTTACGAGGTTTTTGGATGACGTTTGTTTTGCATCGCTTCCTCGGGTTGCCGTTAAAGACAAAGGGACGATCCTCACCAACCTCTGAATCAGAGCCCTGATCATCATCTGGCAGGAGGTGGAATGTGTTGTTGCTTTTTTGGGTAGTTTGGGAAGATGAAGCGGTCATTTTCAAAATTTCTGCTAGTGAACGCTTAGAGCGAGCTTCCAATGACCGCTTAAGTTTTTCTCCCTGCTGTTTGTACTTCGGGCAATCACTCAGAGCATGCGGAGTATCCTTGCAGTAAACACATTTTGGGGCAGCACCACAAGGACCTTCCGTATGCATCTCCCCACATTGATCGCAGCGCGGTTTGTTTGAGCAATAGTCTGCGGTGTGACCTAGTTGCTTGCATTTTAAGCAATTCATTACCCTCGGAACAAACAAGCATACAGGTAGTCGAACCTTCCCAATTGTGACGTAGTCAGGTAATGCCAATCCTGAAAAGGTTACACGAAACGAGTCTGATAAGGTATACCTTTTTTTCGTGCCTATGAGCGACACTGACTGCAGTTGAATGCAGTCCAGTATCTTGACTCTTGGGAGGCAACGATTTTTGAAGATGCCGAAGGATTCAGCGTGCAAGAAATCTTCGCAAGTTAGACTCGCTTCGGTGACCACTCCTTCAATTTCTACATCACAACTGGGGACGTAGACTCGATATTCTATCGAAAAACGCTCGCATGCAACGATCTGGTTGGCCTGCTTCCGGTCGTCAACGGTAACTCGCAGTTTGTTTGGCGTCACCTTAAAAATGTCGGTAACGGCCGCGAAATGTGTTGTCAGATCTTTTGAAATCCGAGTAATATTCAAAGGTTTTTGTTTGGGCCGGAAAAATACAACCCACGGACCTTTCGAGTCATCAGGGTATGCCTTGTGGCGGGGGGTCACAGAAGTTTTTGGAGGAACGGGTGGAGTAGGGGGAACAGGTAGACGAGGTGGCGATGGTGGAGAAGGGGAAGTAGGAGGAGAAGGAGGCAGTGGTTTGACACTCCCTTTAGGGTAGGCTCCAGTGTTTTTGTTGGTGAGCAAATCAAGTGATTCTTCAAGAATATCCATTTCCTCAGAAGAATCGAGCTTTTCAAATCAAGGAGACTTAATTGACTCATCATCTGAGATGTCAAGCGACAATCCCCCGCCTTTATTTTTGTCATCCATTGCGGTGCCTTAAGGTATCACCGCAATGGAATGTATAGAAAACTTTGATGTTAATAATTCAAATATTTTCCTTGCCACAAATTTGAAATCAATCAATAATTATAAATGAAAAAAGAAAAAAAAAAGAAGTATCTGGGATAGAATCTACCGCATTCTAGGTAAATTGCTCAGCAAAAAAAAATAATAATAACAAAAACAAAAAAAAACAAATAAAAACAAGGGAAACTAATGTATATAAATTAAATAATAAGCAAGAAAGGGTAAGCAACGCTGTAGGGGAATTAATCAGATCTTAAAAATCGGAAAACAAACCAAACAGAGAAAAAAAAACTTCTGATGAGAAAAAAAATTACTTATCTCTCTATACCGGGATGGCGCGTCTTCCCAACGGAGAAGAAATCCACTATGCGATGAAGCAGTGGGTATTCTATAGATGCAGGCAAAAACACGTGCTGGCTAACAAAAGGCCCGCTTGGATAGCCCGAATCTGTTGTTGTGTTGTAGGTACGGCTGATGACCTTGCAGTTGAACGATGCAAATGTGATGGTGCGATCGGATGATGGGATGACTCGGTTGATGGCGTTAAAGTTGGACGGGCGAACCTCCGGTCTCGCCGAGGCCGCTGCTTCCAGAGTAGAGCGTCTTGGTCCGCTAGTGGCACTTTTTGCTTTAGTCACTAGCAGGGGAGTGGATCAAAAAAACCCCGTTCGGGTAAAAAATCCAATGTACAGAGCGCAGAAAAAAAAAACTTGTGACGGTGGAGAGTAGCACAAAGTGAACTTGATCAGCCGAACGTTCGACAAGGAATGGAATGCTATGTTTGATTTTTAGGAATTTTTGACATTTTTTATTCGAGTTTATTGCTGATTCGTCGATAATTTTTTATCGATAGATTGGATTAATATATGCCTTAATTTTTTTTTGTACTTTTTCTTGGATTTTTTTTTTATTTTTCCGACTTTTTCAATGTAGTTTAAATTTTTCGAATTTTTCGGTTTAATTTATCAAGATTTTCAATGAAATTTGTTTATCGCTTTTTGATTTTTTTTAAAATTTTTTACTTATTTTTTTGATGAAATTCTCTTTTCACTTCTTCGATGATATTGTGTTTTGATTTTGTCGACTTGTTCGATGAAATTTTTATTTGGTTTTATTTTTTTTTCGATTAAATTTCTACCCAGTGTTCCCGAATTCAACTGTCCTAATCCCACTCCCCACAAAAAAAAAGCGAACCACGAACCGCCCGGAATCCAACTGCCTCTTGCCAGGGGATGATGGCCAAAATGTAATTTCCAGGTATTAAAGCGAAACGTTTTGGGTCCACGTGAGAAGCATCAAAACAAAAGACAGTGCTAGAGCCGGGAACGAGGACAGAAGGACCTGACATTTTCCAAACAGAGACAAAAGCAATGAAACATGGCCAAACAATCCGGAAAGGGAGTACAAAAAAAAATGAATGCGATTCGCTCCGCAGCTGACGGCGAACCGTCGAGGGAAAGCTGCGTGGTTGCGAAAGGTCGTTGTGTAACAAACAACGTTCACAACAACCAACGGAACGGCAGCGGCAGCAGAGCGGTGCGGCTTTTTATGACTTGCTCATCGAGCGGAAGCTGGCCATCAGCCGGAAGAGTGGGATGTTTGTTTCGATTGATGAGCAGCCGATGACGATGATGATGATGATGATGACGACGGTGGAGCAGATGGGGGTGTGTGTGTTTATGTGTGTGTGTTTAACCTCAAAGACCCCACGTCGGGTGAGGGACGAGATAAATTGGAGGAAAATGTGTAATTTATTTCGTGCCGAGAATCAATCAATTCCGGTTTTTCGGAAACCGTCTGGCCGAGGTGTGTCCCAGTTAGGTGTGTTTGGGTTCGAAGGGAAGACACAAAAAACCGGGGTGACGTTCGGTGTTTGATGCTGCTTATTTTTCTTCTCCTGTTTTTCCCATCATGTTTTTTTTTTATCGGCGATTCAGAGTGGAACTTTCAGAGGTTAGAAAAAGGAAACGTGAAGAATTGAAAGCAATTAGTTCCGGAAAATTCATCATTCACTGTTACCGTCGGGCTGTCCTCCGTGACATCGGTGCTACGTGTTACTTGTATCGGTGATCGTGGGATTATGCTGGAGGTAGCTGTGGAAGTAGTAATTTGTAACACTATTGATCGGAAGGACCTCCGATACCTTAAGTATGTCTAAAGACATCATTTCAAATCAAGTACCATTTTAGCTGACTAAAATCTGATCAAGCATCTTTTTAGCTTAATGTAGAGTTAAAGCATTGGCGACAGAAGTTTTTAACGGAAATAGCTAAACTTCCGATCAAAACACACTACAAAATTTATATGACGACAGATGAACTTTTTTGTTGAACACAGCATTCCATCGATTCAAACCTTATTAAACCTTATAAAACCTTAATGTAATCAAAATACCGTTCAAACCCTTTCTGCTTATCGATCGAAGCCATTCAAGGTGCTGTAGTCAAGAGAACAATTCGCTTTTATCAATCCGACACCACTCAGCCCGAATCCCTTTTCCGCAACTCGAGCCCATCGATTCCCATACACACCCACACACACAACGGCTCAAGCTCCAGTTAAGGGCCATAATCCAACCGAAACAACCCCCCGGTTGGATGCCTGCCGGAATCTCATAACCTTCACCTCGTTTTCCGGAACGCTCACCTGTTCGAAACCGTAGCGGTGGCGTCCTATCTACACACATTCCCGATGTTCCAAGTTCCAATATAGATGTGTTAGCATTCAACAATGATGCGTTGCAAGCCGGGGTTGGAAGCTGGGAATCCGTGCCAAATCAGATTTCCCCGCTTTGCCGGGGATTTGAGCCCGTTTCGGATCTGTTTGGGATTCCTTAAATACTTGTGACCACCCTCTCCCCGTAACAATAACGACGTCGGTTGTTGGAGTAGTTGATGGGCGTTCTTCACTATCTGTTTGTGTGTGTGTGTGTGCAGTTTGAAAGCAGCCGAATTCGCTTACGTTGATTTACGTCAAAAGGATATTGCGTATCCTCGTGAGCATTGGATTCCGGTGGAGCTAAGGGAAGGGTCTTAACCCATTCATAAATCACCGACCAACTGACACAGAGTTAAACATATCTACGGAGTGGGTTGATTACACGGAAATACAATCATCGTCCCGCATTATCTTCAAAGACTGCTCCAGTGTCGAAGAGCGCCATTATGACTGCTCGCGGAGTGTCTGTTTCGGATTTAATGCACTTCCTCATTCAATTCCCCATTCCAAACACTCACCTGCAGATAAACCGCTCACGAATGTTTCGATCCACGAATGAGTACAACCATAATCCTGTTCTCACCGAAGCGGGACCGGGATCGCCGGAAGGTAGCGTCCTGCGTGGGCGCGGTATTTTTTCATCGGTAGCATATCATTTTTTTGTTTTTTGCGGGTTCACTTTGATATTGGCATTGTTTTTGCGCACTGTGGACGAGGTGGATTCATATTCAATGTCGGCGAGGCAGAGTGACCAAGTTCGACGTTCCGCCGCACGAATATGCCTGCTGGCCAGAGGGGTGGGGGTGGGGGCGGAATGTGTTATTGATGAAGATGAATCCTTTATGATACGCAATCAGTATAAAGTGGGTGTGGACCGTGTGGATGACAAAGCCGAAACGGGTCGCATTCTGAACCGTTGTTGTTGATATCGAAGGGGTAAAAAAATGATCGGAGGTTAATTTAAAAACTGGTTGAAAATTGGAACGGACCGCTCATTGACAACATAAATGGTACAGCAAAAGTCAGTGACTGGCCACACTTGCATGGCAAATTAAGAATTTGATGGAAAGCATTCGAAAATAATACTAACGAAATTAATGAAAGGGAAACGGTCGGTACAACTTTCGGATCTAGTGTGGAAGATCTGTGAACCAAGAATTCCCATGAAATCAGCAGACAAACTTAACGAATTTGAAAGTTCATACGTCTTTTGGAATGTACCAATAGCGTACCTTTAAGGATTTCGAACCGATTTTGGCAATGACGGATATGTGATGTACGGAATGCGTACTTTACGAATATGTACCTAATTTTTAACGTACCTCTCATTTTCACTTAAATGCTTATTCTAAGCTTTTTGAACCAGTTTATATAGAAATTCTGACCATGGAATCGGACTCCTCGGAAAATTTTAGTCCGATTACATATAAAAAAATTACACTTAAGTGCATTCTAGCCAATTAGAATAAGATAAGACGCCGATTAACTGTACACCATAATACCGAATGTTTTTATACCGTATGGATTACAAGGTCGATCGTCGTTTAGCCATAACTGAATTTTCAGTCATACTTCGGCATATGTCATCGGTATTTTATGAATTTGCTAAAATGCAATTGATTGACTTCAATGTTGCCCGTTTAAGAAATAAGTGCAATTTCAAGAGTATTTAATGTTAATTTGTCTAGAATAAGTATACTGTCATTGGGGTGAATATTTTACCTGTTGAACAAAACATAGATAAAGTAATAAATAAATGAACGATCAGATCGAGAGTGGAACACCATTTGTGCTTGATTTTTTTGACGTAGACTACGTCTGTGATTTCTTTATGGGGGAACACTTTGTGAAAACCAAAAATGGAACATGTAACAAAATTATGAAAGATTTTGAACGTAAATAACTCAGCTGCCCATGAACCAATTTTAATAACGATATCACCATTCGATCAGAAATATTTCTACGCATCTGTTGAATTCAAGACTTTATCAATTTTCAAAATGTCGCTATTGAAAATTGCACGAATGTGCAACTGTTGCTATGATAATTAAAATTATCACCGAATGCCTGCGAAAAGCGATTTCCCTAAAACAGATTTCAAAGCTGAATTCCATCCAGTATCACCAAACGGCGTTTATTCAATCACGTTGTGAGTGGTGGTGTTCTCCAGTACACAACGAAATGCTGCCTGCAAGCAGCGAGCTGCAGCCCACATGAGCAACCATAGAAGGAGGAAGAAGCCGCACCGCTATTGATCGGAATCAGTAGCTCTTTGTGAGTCGCTGTGGGTAGTTTGTCATACTAAAGAGTAGAAACAGAGAGACCCCCGCTCAAATTCATATTCCTACACAAAACACAAGCTCCTGCTGTAGTTAATAAATAACATTTATTGTATGAGACCATTGCGTACAACCCCATAGGGCTGTCCCTTGTAATTTTTTTTAATAACAACATCACGGTATGATCAAATCTTTTATTACTGTTGCAAAGAAAAAAAAAACCAAGCACTATTCCTGATAGCAAATTTATTTGTTAACTGCTTCAAGCTGAAAACAGTTTCAACATAAATATTGATGCCTAGTAACTGATATTGATTACTTACTTTTAATAGTGCATTATTTTTACAAATTATTCTCACGATCAATCCAGATTTACCGTAACAAATCTGCTGGGATTATTATAGCAATGTAGTATATCTTTAGCACACATTTCGCTTCGCAGGTAACCTACCGATGTTGAATGGTGATAGCATTTAAATTTACTAATTTAGGTAAGCATCAAATGTCTGTAGGAAATTAAGAAATCATTAAGAGTACATAATTAAGAATCAATTCCACTGAATTTATAACCTACCACTTCAATCAGATTGTTTGTCACTAGTCTTAGAACACTTCATGAGCCTTATATAGGAATAATTTTAGCTGTAGTTTAGGAATATGATATTAGGCATTAAGTAATTAAATATACTTAGTCTCAACTTCACTTAACTCAACATAAAGGAAATCTAGGATTCTAGTGTAGCACAATAGTTTCTAAAACAAATCATTTAAATTTTGCTTATCATCTATACATTTTGAACATCTATTCATTCGGACTCCTATTGTCCTTATTTGTCAACTCGGTGCGCGCCTAGTGTTGCTTGAGCGACCTTTCGTTTCGCTCAATCGTTAACAGCGAAAACGCTGCGGGCCGGGTTGCCTCAGCTGCGGCAGTGGCAACATCCCCCTCCCCGTGAGGATGAGTGGGACCATCAACATCACTACGTTCAGCTACGTCCAGCACAGCCAATTTTAAGACCGTTCGCTGGAACAACCCACCAGATGTTTGAACCACCGCCTGTCTAACTCTGCCATCTCTGCCTGATGTCACCTCCAGGACACGTCCACGTACCCATCCGTTCCTTCTGGTTTCGTCAATCTTGGTACGTCTCGTTAGTGTTGGCAGGTATTCCATAATCCACCGCTTCCAGAAATAGTCGATGCGCTGCTGAATCAAGTCCCAAGACACTCGGATAGTTTCTGCTGTTTCCGAAATTTTCACCGCCGGTTTTTTAACCCCATCTGAACTGCCCATGATGAAGTGGTTTGGGGCCAGCGCTTCTTGCTCCGCAGAATCTAGTGGTAGATATGTAAGCGGTCGCGAGTTGACGATCGCTGCGGATTCAACCGCTAACGTTTAAAGTCCATCGTCATCAAGCTTGGGATCCTGAGGTAGGTTAGTCATCGTGTTCTTGATGGAGCGTACCATACGCTCCCACGATCCTCTCATATGTGGCGCGGAAGATGGAATGAACAACCACTTCGTTTTCGGCGTTGGTAAATGTTGTCACTGCGTCCTGTTCGATACGCTGGATTTGATCCCGCAACACCCGATCTGCTCCGGAAAAGTTCCGTCCATTGTCGGAGTATATTTTGAGTGGTGCTCCCCTTCGGCAGACAAATCGGCGTAAGCAGGCTATGCATGACTTTGTTGATAGATCAATCGCGACTTCCTTGTGCTCTGCACGTATTGTGGAGTTTTACTGACGATCGACCTACACACTTAGTTTTTTCTACCGAGCTCGGCTGTGCAAATCTCGGCAAAATAAGTTTCACTGAGATCTCCGCAAAAGTGACATTTTATTGCTGAGTCTCGGATAATGCTTAGCTGAATTTCAGCAAACAAATGAAATGTTTGCTGATATCTCAGTAAAACTTTTTTTGACGAGATTTGCACAGCCGATCTCGGTAGAAAAATCTAAGTGTGTACCTTCACCAGAATAGGCCCGAAGTAGTCGACGTCAATATATGTGAACGGGCCAACATTCGATGACAGACGTGCAGACCCATGTTAGGCACCGTTGGTCTTGCTTTTTACACCTTGCACCATTGACATCGCTCGGCTACCTTTTGAGCAACAATTCGTAGCTGATCGATGTAGAACCGTTGACGTATTTCGTTGACCACTGTTTCAGAACTTCCGTGTAGAATCTTTCGATGGGCTGTCTACGATAAGATTGGTGACTCGGTGATTTCTGGGTTATATAACGGGAAACTTCACGTCTACATGAATCCCTTTCGCTGCAGATATCCGACCATCGACTCGTAGACAGTCTCCACAGGGAGCTTGACTTCCCCAACTGCATTCGTTCATCCGCAGGCAACGTTTTGCTCTTCGTTAGTATTACCACCTCATCACGATAAGCCTCCGATTGTACGAGTTTCCAAAGTAGAACTTCCGCAGCCTGCAGCTCCTCTTGCGCCAAGTCTGCACCACGGTTGCTCGCGTCGGATTTCTTTCGCTTTAAAATGTTTACAAAACGGATCACGTAAGCGGTTGTCCTTAGGAGTTGGTTCCGCTTTGAGAAATGTTCGAAATTTATCGGATTGTGCCGGAAGTACCTCCAATCCTTGACATTAGTCGCTGATAGAATTTCTCCAACGCGGCAGGCTACGAACGGTCGGTACCTTCGATGTTTAGAGCGGATCCATGTCATCGTTACTTCGGAGTCTGACCAGTAGACGCAACGGTTGAACTCACACACGAGAGTAGACGGACACCTATTACCGCCACCATCAGATCCAATCGAGGAATGGAGACGTACTTCAATGGAGCAACCTTCGTTTTCGCTTACACCAAAGCACATTCCACCATCTCAGCCGAGTTGAATACCCGGAAATGCACTACTGCAGAATTCGCTGCTTCGCTCGCATCGACGAATACGTGGGCTTCCAATGAATTGTATAGATCGGCACAAGCATTTCGGAAGTAGCAACTCGGTAGTCGTACTTCATTTATGTGATCCTACGTTTCGTGGATTTTGTCGTTGATGTGCTCGTCCCATTGGATTCCGCTCCGCCAAATATCTTGCATCATAATTTTCCCGTGTACTAGGACGCATGCCAGCAATCCTAGTGGGTCAAAGAGACTCATGACACACTTTAATACTTGCCACTTTGTTGGATTCACACCCGTCTTGATCAATGCCATGATTTCTTCTCTGAACGACGTTGAAAAGCACACAACATTCGCTTCCGTGTACCAAAACATTCCCAGAACGCGCTCTGAATCAGCCTTCAACGACAAATCTTTAATTTTTTCCTTAGTTGGTTCTCCCAAATGCTCCAGTACAACTTGATCATTTGACGACAAATTTCGAATTTTGAAGCCTCCCTTCACCAGCTAATGACTTTGCTTCCTCGACCGTCTCGAAACAGTCGAGATAATCGTCGACGTAGTGGCATTTGTGCCTCCGATGCTCTCGGAAACTGCTTGGAAAACTCTTGCGCGTTCCGGTTCTTGACGAACTGTGCAGATGAGGGAGAACTGATGTCTCCAAATGTCAAGACGTTCATCACGAAGATGATGGGAAGCTTTGTGGAGGTTGATCGCGTTCGATTACATTGGCCTGGTGGAAAATATCTTTGATGTCTCCATTGACTGCTACCGGATATTGACGGAAACGAAATTGGACGGATGGAAGTGGTATAAGAAGATCCTGCCCAGGGAGTAAAAAGGAATTCAACGACATTCCATCGACTTTTGCCGCTGCATCCCGAATTAATCTAATTTTACCTGTTTTTTTTTTCGGGTTGCAGACGGCGATTAATGGAAGCTACCAAATCCCGCTATGATCGGCCTTGGCCAATTCATCTTTTGTTGCTCGATGGGAATACCCTTTCTCCTGGTACTCCGTCATTTGGCGATGAATGCTCTCCTTAAGGAACGGATCTCGCTCCATTAGCTTCTCCAAACACTTTAGTCGTCGCATGACCATTGAGTAGCTATCGGGTAACTCTACGTAGTTGGTTCTCCACAGAAGTCCCGTCTCGAAGCGATCTCCTACTCTTGACGTCGTCTCCTCCATAATATTGCGCACTCTTTTCTCTTCTTCAGAATCTAGCACGTCCGGATGATTCACTCCACAATCCTCGGTGTTGAAGTAATCCTTCATCATAAGGCCCAACCTTTCTTCCGCTTCGCATGCGCACACGTGATAGCTATACTCATCCAAATTCTTGACTGGATCCAAGGTTCCGTACACGCACCATCCTAAGCGAGTCTTGGCAGCTGCGATGCCACTACGTCCTTCCTTGATTTTTTGAGGAACGGCTATAACTATAGTTGTAGGTTTCGGAGGCCCACCAGAAGCTTCGGAGTGACACCTTCGTAACTTCGTACCGGTAAACCTTTGAGGTGAGGATGGCTATTTTGGAGATTCGCGTAGCGTAGGGTTTGTGATGGCAGATTCAAATCTCCTACTGTGCGTGCTTTCACCAGCTGGAACCGTTTCGTCCGATCCATTTCGGAAGCATCAAGCGTTACGATCTGCCATTCCTCCTCGGTTCTCGTCATGTTGCCGGTCCACTTGAGGCACAGTGAAGCTGTTGGCCCTTTCACACCGAGTTCTTCGACCAGACTACGTTCGATAAGCGTTGCAGAAGACCCTTCATCCAGGAATGCGAACACGTTGACGGAATTCGATTCCCCGTACAGTGTAAGGGGAATGATTCGAAAGAGTATGGACTGTCCGCAGTGATGATGCGCAGGTTTCTTCGCTATTGCTTCAGGTTTTCCATGCAACAAATGGTGGCGGCAAAATTGACATCCATCGATCCCGCACCTGTTCGAAATTCTGCACGTGTGACATCCATGTGGATTAAGACAGCTTCTGCAAACCTTCAACGATTGAACATTTTTCCATCGATCGGCCACCGATAGCTGCTGGAACTTCGTACAGTCTTTCAAGCGATGTCCTCCTTTTCCATAAAAGAAGCAAAGTTTTTCATTCACACTTTTCTCTTTTATCGGCACGACAGCGACTTGGCTCTCGGTGTGAGCGTGGGTGAACCCTTTGTCCTTTCCTCGAGATTTGTCGTTCTTGGCGTGTTGACCACCCGTATAGACGACCACCTTGCTTACCGATTCGTCCACCATTGCCATGAAGTTGCTGAAAGTTCTCAAACTCGCTTGTGGTTGGAACATTAGATGTTGCGCAACTAGTTCTTGAAGAAGTGCCGGGTTCGAAAGATGAGCTTGTGTCAAATTCCTGACCGACATCCCAAATTCGATCAACGCTTCCAGCTTCTTCGGTGTTGGTGCTGGTGTTTCCTGCTTGTTTCTAATCAGCCTGTTGATGATAACCTCAGGGTTTGAAGCGTCTCAATTACATCCGGAGGAGAGGAGGGGGTAATTTTTTGCTCGATTTAGCGTGACATAATTAATGCATGGGCCCTTAGGCTCCCCAGGATACCTTCATGAGGTAAGCGGGTGTTGATTGATGTGAGGGTTGCCACGATGGAATGTTCAAGCACGTGGTTTGATAGCGCGGCTGCTCATCGTGCATCAAGCGGGGACCTGACTAGATTAAGCGTGAGGCGGAGTTTGCGGCAGATCTTCATCCAGCTTTCCACTCGCTGGGATCGAAGGTGGAGATGGATGATGCGGCACACTCATGCTGTGACTAGGAAGATTCACACGCGGGTTCCGCGGTTCTTCTGGAATCTTTTCCTTTGCAAGGCTTTCCTTCCGATTACGCATATGTGGACAAGAATCTTCAGGGACAGGTTGATCCTCTTTTCCACTTGTCATCGGTTGCTGTATATTTAACCAAAATTTTCGCAATTCAGTTTCCATGAGGTGCAGAGCTTCAACCGTAACTGGCCGTTTCTGTTGTGTATACACCAGTACCCGATTCTTCAGAAACTGCTGTATCGAACTATCATCTTGCAGCGTTCCTGCGTTAAGAGTTTTTTCAAGTAGACCTTGATCTTTAGCTCCATCATACTTGGACGGAATACCGCTGCCGTTTGGTAGAGTTGGATAAAGCTTCGTGGTATCGGAAGATTTTACGATGGATTTCTGCTTCGTGGAGGTATGCTTGTCAACCCAACCTTGAACTTACTTTTCGCGTTCTCGAGTTTTAATCTCGATCACACGGCTCTTTACACTGCGGTTGTCAGCTTCTTCCGCAAGCGACTCCTCCAAATCGTATTCCTCCTGTGAGTGCTTCTTTTGCAGCGCCAGCCAGGCATGGAAAGACATTTACATTCATTTGTCTCTAACTTTTTTCATCAACAGCAATCTGCAAAATGATGTATAGAGCTTTAGTAGGTTTTGTTATTAACTACAACTTTTGCCCATAACTCAAATCTGTATATCTTATGCATCACGAATTAGAACGGGCAGAACTTGATACTGTTTTTCAGTGAATGTAAAATGCATTCACTGAAAAACAGTAGTGGCTTCTGTTTGCTCTGGTTCGTCATACATAAGAGATACGGGTATGAGTTGTTTGCAAAAGTTGTAGTTTATAACAAAACCTACAAAAGCTTTATACATTATTTTGCGGAATTCTGTTGATGAAAAAGGTTAGAGGTAAATGAATGTAAATGAATGCACGAAATGAATGCAAATGATTTTCCATGCCTGGCGCCAGCTGCTTCCTTTCCAACTCCAGCTGTTTTCCTCTAGTTCCTGCAGTTCAGCGAGGCGTTTGCGTTGTAAATCTGCCCTCTGACTCGACGTAGTCGATCGTATCGAAGCTGGTACAGGGAATGGTAAACATCGCGGGTAAATCCAGCCTTTGTTTGCTACAGTTGCATCGACTGCAGCGCTCGAAAAATGCCACCATTTGTCACACTTGTCGCAGGCCACGAAGTCATCGGGCCCATCAGACTTCTCACAAGCAACACAATAATAGACTTCTGTTGTTTCATTGTCCACAGAGGACGCATCGGATTGATCGGATCTATCAGATGCCATCGTAGATATTAAATCTTGAAGTTCGACGAACGAAGCACTATTCCTGATAGCAAATTTATTTGTTAATTGCTTCAAGCTGAAAACAGTTTCAACATAAATATTGCTACATAGTAACTGATATTGATTACTTACTTTTAATAGCGCATTATTTTTACAAATTCTTGCTGTTTTACCGTAACAAATCTGCTGGAATCCCAACTAACATTTTCAGCTTTTTAAGCCAACTTTTCCAGCGTTGTACTGTACATACATACATACATTTATTTGTACAACATCACATTTAAGATAAGACATAATCAACAATAGTACGTCACAATACTCGGTTTGCGGCTGCCGCTCTCCATCCTCGGTCATGCCCAATGCTCGCTAGATCACGCTCTACCTGGTCCGCCCATCGTGCTCTCTGCGCTCCACGCCTTCTTGTGCCAACCGGATCAGTAGCGAACACCAACTTTGCAGGGTTGTTGTCCGGCATTCTTGAAACATGCCCTGCCCACCGCATCCTTCCGGCTTTGGCCACCTTCTGGATGCTGGGTTCGCCGTAGAGTGCAGCGAGCTCGTGGTTCATTCTTCGCCGCCACTCACCGTTCTCCTGCACACCGCCGAAGATCGTCCTTAGCACACGTCGCTCGTCCTCCTTGAGCATAGTCCATGTCTCGTGTCCATAGAGGACCACCGGTCTTATTAGCGTTCTGTACATAGTACATTTGGTGCGGGGGTGAATCTTTTTTGACCGTAGTTTCTTCTGGAGCCCGTAGTAGCCACGACTTCCACTGATGATGCGCCTTCGTATTTAACGACTCACATTGTTGTCATCCGTCATTAAGGATCCAAGGTAAACGAATTCCTCCACTACCTCGAAAGTATCCCCGTCTATCGTGACATTACTTCCTAGACGAATCCTGTCATGTTCGGTTCCGCCTACTAGCATGTACTTTGTTTTTGACGCACTCACCACCAGTCCGACCTTTGCTGCTTCGTGTTTCAGGCGGGTGTATAGTTCTGCCACCGTTGCAAATGTTCTTGCGATAATGTCCATGTCGTCCGCAAAGCTCAAAAATTGACCGGATTTCGTCGCATTACACCTTCTAGAGCGATGTTGAAGAGTAGGCATGAGACTCCATCACCTTGTCGCAGTCCCCGGCGAGATTCGAATGAACTGGATAGTACACCCGAAACCATTACCCAGTTTTGCACACCGTCCATCGTTACTTTGATCAGTCTGATCAGCTTCCCAGGAAAGCCGTTCTCGTCCATGATTTTCCAGCTCAGTGCGGTCGATACTGTCGTATGCCGCCTTAAAGTCGATGAACAAATGATGCGTTGGGACCTGGTATTCACGGCATTTCTGGAGGATTTGTCGTACGGTGAAGATCTGGTCCGTTGTCGATCGGCCGTCAATGAAGCCGACTTCCCACGAACTCGGTCGTTTTAGGTGATAGACGACGGAAGATGATCTGGGATAGCACTTTGTAGGCGGCATTCAAAATGGTGATCGCTCTGAAGTTCTCACATTCCAAATGGTCGCCTTTCTTGTGAATAGGGCAGATTATCCCCTCCTTCCACTCCTCCGGTAGCTGTTCTGTTTCCCAGATCCTGACTATCATCTGGTGCAGGCAGGTGGCCAACTTTTCTGCCCAATCTTGATGAGTTCGGCTGCGATACCATCCTCAGCGTGGGAGTTGGGTCAGTTCCGTCCTCTGCTGCACTGACGTAGTCGTTTCATCCATTGCGCTGGTCTCCCGTGCCTACGTTCTCATCGCCATTAAGGTGCGCATCGAAGCCGTTGCGGGATGCGTTGAGCTTCTGGTAGAACTTCCGTGTTTCTTGGGAACGGCACAGCAGTTCCATTTCCTCGCACTCCGCTTCTTCCAAGCGGCGTTTTTTTCTCCCGAAAGATGCGGGTCTGCTGTTTCCGCTTCTGTTTATACCGTTCCACGTTCTGTCGGGTTCCATGCTGCAGCATTACCGCCCGAGCTGCGCTCTTCTCCTCCAAAATCGCTCTGCACTCCTCGTCGAATCATTCATTCCGTCGACTTCTTTCCACGTACCCGATGGTGCTCTCAGCTGCGTCGGTGATGGCTGCTTTTACTGTACTCCAGCAGTCCTCTAGAGGGGGCACATCAAGCTCGCCCTCCTCTGGCAACGCTTCCTCGAGATTCTGCGCGTATGCTAAGGCGACATCCGGTTGCTTCGGTCGCTCTAGGTTGTACCGTGGCGGGTGTCGGTACCGTACATTGTAGTGGTCAAAGTCGATGTTAGCGCCACGATAGGTCCTGACGTCGATAATGTCGGAGAAGTGCCGTCCATCAATCAGAACGTGGTCGATTTGCGATTCCGTATGCTGTGGTGATCTCTAGGTGTAACGATAAGGGAGGCTGTGTTGGAAAAAGGTGCTACGTATGGCCATGTTCTTGGAGGCGGCCAAATCGTTGTGAGTCGTAGGCCGTTCCCGTTCGTCAGCTGGTGGGCGCTGAACTTTCCAATCGTCGGTCTGAATTCCTCCTCCTGGCCTACCTGAGCGTTTAGGTCTCCTATGATGATCTTGACGTCGTGGCTTGGGCAGCGATCGTACTCGCGGTCGAGCTGCGCGTAAAATGCGTCCTTGTCATCATCAGTGCTTCCGGAGTGAGGGCTGTGCACGTTGATTATGCTAAAGTTGAAGAATCGGACCTTGATCCTCAATCTGCACATTCTTTCGTCGATCGGCTACCAACCGATCAGGCGCTTCTGCATTTCGCTAATCACGATAAAATCTGTGCCCACCTCGCGTGTTTTGCCGCAACTCTGGTAGATGGTATGATTACCTCTAAACGTTTGCACCATGGATCCTGTCCAACACACCTCTTGCAGCGCTACGATGCCGAATCCGCGGTCCTTCAGTAGATTGGCGAGTATTCGGGTGCTCCCGATGAAATTGAGAGATCGACAGTTCCACGTGCCGAGTTTCCAATCGCAAGTCCTATTTGTCGCTGGGGTCGTTGCCGTTGGTCTCGGTTCGTATTCCTCTAATGCTAATTTTCCGTTAAAATGCTTTTTTAACGGTTGGCTCCTGACACCAACCCCCTAACTTTCCGGAGGACCAGGGTGCACAGTTGTGCTTAGAGTCCTTCACTGGCACTCGGACGTAGATCAGCCGCCCCTAACATGGGAACAGACGCTGTTGTGAGCCGCTCCTCCTGGAGAACAGACGCTCAGTGTTGGAGATAATGAAGAACACATGCGCGATAGTCTATCAAACTCTTCATCTGTTTTTGATGATATCCAAAATACTAGCGATTCAGCAGAATACTCTACCCATCCAACAGTTTTTGAGCATAATCACAGAGACGAATTTTTTGACGAAGGAGATATTGAACCGGTAATATTGAAGATAAAATAAAAAACAAAGCAAATACCGACGTTTAACACGATTTTGTCTTCTTTTCCTGGAACAGACACATTCCCTCAATGAATTTATGAAATTCAAGAGTGATATTCGGATTAATGATGTATTGTTCATGATTTTAAATGTTTACATTAAGTATAACTTGCCACAACAGGGAGTAGAACATTTGTTACGAATGTTCAATGTGATTTCATTGAATGATGCTGTTTCAGAGTCCTTCGCAACTTTCAACGGAATGTTTCCAAATCAGAATGATGTAGAACGTGTATATTTTTGTATGAAATGTCAATTTGGGTATATTAATTATAAGAATTATTATAATTTATTATTATAAGTTCAGTTTGTCATTATTTCAGGTAAAGTGTCATTCCCAATGCTGACAGTGTGTGTCCTGTAACAAATTGCAATACCACAGAGAAAGACTTTTTTGTTTCATTTTCGTTGGAAAATCAAATAAGGGAAACTGTTTTGAAGTATTCTAGACAGATTGATGAATATGAAAAGCATGTTATTGAAAATAATGTAAGCGACATTAATAACGGACTTCTAGCACAAGCAATCATGCCCCGTGAGGAATGCAAGTTTATAACTCTATCTGCTATTGAAGACCGTGCTGCAGCATATAAAAGTACTACCAAAAAACCTCTTTATCCTCTGTTCCTTACACTTAACAATTTGCCCCCACATTTGAGGTTTGATAAAAAGAATCTTATGCTTGGTGCTCTTTGGTTCAACTCAGGAAAACCTGACATGGCACTGTTTCATAAAAAATTTATTCAACAAACGCAAAAACTCCGACAAGGAATACATATTGGATCTGAATACTACAAAGTAATCGTTCTTCAAGATTGTTTGGACTCGGTTGGTCGATGTGAGGTTTTCTGCTCAAAACAGTTCAACGGAAAGTTTGGATGCACCATATGCCTTCATCCAGGAATAACAGTCAAAAATCAAATTCGTTACCCTTACCAACAATCTAAGCTTCGAGATAATCAATCTACAAGAAAACTCATGCTGCATGTTCATCAATCGGAGCGAAAAGAACCCGTTTTTGGAATAAAAGGCTTGAGTATTCTGACTGGAATTCCAGATTTCGATGTAATCAAAGGATTGCCACCAGATTATATGCATTTGGTAAATCTAGGTCTCACTAAGCTTATATGGGAACTTCTCTTAGAAGGTGATGCTGAGAACAAATCGCAGCCATACTACATAGGAATGCAAAAAGAATTACTTCAGCAAAGGCTGCAATCTATTCGTCTACCAAGTAGTGTGCCAAGGCGTATAAGAAGCATTCATGAATACTCTAAGTTTAAGGATAGTGAATGGGAAACAATACTTTTTCATTGTATTTATCCGACAATGAAAGACTTACTCCCATCCAAATATATGGATCATATAATTCTTTTAAGTTCTAGTATATTTAAACTTCTTGAGATAAAAGTATCTAGAAATACACTTGCTTCTTGTGAAAAACCGTTAGAAAGATTTGTTAGAGAATTTGAGACTCATTTTGGATCTAAAATTATGGTGTACAACGTTCATTTAATCGGTCATCTAACTCAAAGTGTTAGAAATCTTGGAGCCCTCTGGAATTCATCCCTTTACCCGTATGAAAACGGAAATGGGATGCTGATAGGGTTTCAGACATCAAAAAATCGTCCTGTCCTTCAGGTATCAAAAAAGTTTTTGTTACATAGAATCTGTCATTTTACAAATGTATCAAATGAAGCACCAATTAAAGAGTGGATAAAGAAAGTTTGGAGTTCATCACATCAAAATGCAACATTTGATAATAAAAGTAACTATGAGCTACCGAATAATGTAGATGCAAATAACGAACTTAGAAATGGTAGGTTTTGCGAGATTGGGAAATATTACTACAATGGAATTAAAATTTGCACGAAAGATTTATGTGAGGATTTTAAATATGACGATTTTTTTTGTTTTCTTGGATTGTAATTTTTATGTATCACTCGATTATTACTTGATTCCAGCGAAAAAGTTTACGTTATAGGAGACATTTTGACAACAAGAAAACTTTACGAGAACATGTACATTTATGAATTTTCAGGAAATCAAAAGCTATGTCGCATTAAAGATTCACTCCGATTATGTGTAAGTGTTCAAATTATAGGCAACGATGACAAAAAAAGTAAAACAAACTATATTTCCCTGTGCAAATCAAAAACACAAATTGATTAACTCTGTATCATTTTGCACTATCTCTTTAACAATTATATCGTAAAAATACTATTCATTTAAAAAAAATCGATTTCCAGTGTATGAAATGTGTTTGATTCATTTCTATTTGGTTTTATTTTAATTCTGTTCAAAAATAAATTATGAATCTTTAAAAATATTTTTGTTTTATTTTTGATATATTATTTTCTATATGACAAATCAACTTATTTTCATGAACATAATTATATCATAACCAGTTATTCATAACAAAAAATAATATGATGTTGATACTGTTTAGTTATTTCCTTCTGATCGGGCAGCCCTCGTGGATGCGGCCGAGGAAGACGAAGTTACCCAAAGGAAGACGAAGTGTAGATGACGATTTCGACACCCATTCATCCCAACGTAAACTCTCGGTCAAGGTCAACACGTGCTCCCGATGGTTAGAGAAGACGATGACGCTCGAAGCAGAAGTAAACAACCCGACGAGAAGAACCCGACAGGGACGATGGCAAATGTAGCACGATCACTTGTGCACCGGAGGAGAAGCAAAACATTCCAACAATGGAGTCAGAGAAATAGTACCAAAGAACATTATGTCTCAAGTGAATTCCAAACAACAAATTGCCAATTGAATTAGGCTAGATTAGGAGTAGGATTGGATTTTCATAGTTCATTATCTAGCAGCTAGCCAATGAGGAATCTAAGCAAAATATCAGTTTCAAAAGACGCATTTTTAACGGTGGCCGGCATGTTTACGCACAACATAGTTTACGGACGGATCAAACTGCTCGATCGCTATCAGCAATTTACGAACAAATTACAATTTTCTACCTACTCATCTTCGCGCTTTACGAAGTAAAACCGATAGGAATAGCCCAAATTATATTAGTCTTCATCAGTATCTGGAATAAACAACAGTACACATCACGCCGAATATCGTTGTAACTTATACTCGATGGAGAATAAAGTTGTATAGTTCTAACTCCTCTCAAGAACACTGATTCCCTAATTCCGAAATGTGATAGCGATAACACTGTCATTGGGGTGAATATTTTACCTGTTGACCATAACATAAATAAATGAATAAATAAATAAGTGGAGAGTTTGAGAGTTGAACACCATTTTTGCTTGTTTTTTTTTTTGACGTAGACTACGTCTGTAATTTATATATGAGGGTACACAAAAACTGAAAATGTAACATGTAACAAAATTATGAAAGATTAGAAACGTTAATAACTCAGCTGGCCCTGGACCAATTTCAATAACTTTATCGCCATTCGATTAGCAATATGTCTACGAATCTGTTGAATTTAAAACTTTAGCAACTGTTGCTATGATAAAGGGTGATACGGTCAAAATTTGGTCAAGGGAAAACGCGTGTAAATCGGTGAAATCGTTTATTTAAAAAATCAAATTAAATTTCTTTTTCAAGTTCAATTAGTATAAAATTCAGGAAAAATATTCAGTTAAGCTTCCGCTTTTCCAAATCCGAATTGCCGGGCCTTACGCTTGACCCCTGCCATCAGATTTTGTACAGCCACCTTGTCCACCTTCTTCGCCGCAGAAAGCCAGTTTGCCTTGAACTGCTGCTCGCCCTTAGCAGTTTTTTTGGTCTTCTTTAGGTTCCGCTTGACAATAGCCCAGTATTTCTCAATTGGGCGGAGCTCTGGCGTGTTGGGGGGGTTCTTGTCCTTGGGAACCACCTGCACGTTGTTGGCGGCGTACCACTCCATGGCCTTTTTACCGTAATGGCAAGATGCCAAATCCGGCCAAAACAGTACGGAACAACCGTGTTTCTTCAGGAAAGGCAGCAGACGTTTATTCAAACACTCTTTCACGTAAATTTCTTGGTTGACAGTCCCGGAAGCTATGAAAATGCTGCTTTTCAAGCCACAGGTACAGATGGCTTGCCAAACCAGATATTTCTTTGCGAACTTTGACAGTTTCATGTGCTTGAAAACATCTGCTACCTTTCCCCTTCCTTTTGCCGTATAAAACTCCTGTCCCGGAAGCTGCTTGTAGTCGGCTTTGACGTAGGTTTCGTCGTCCATTACCACGCAGTCAAACTTCGTCAGCATCGTCGTGTACAGCCTCCGGGATCGCGCTTTGGCCGTCGTATTTTGTTTATCATCGCGATTTGGAGTCACTACCTTCTTGTAAGTCGATAGTCCGGCTCGTTTTTTGGCTCTATGTACGGTTGTAGACGATACACCCAGCTTATTTGCGGCATCTCGGAGAGAGAGGTTAGGGTTTCGCTTGAAACTACCGGCAACTCTCTTTGTCGTCTCAGCGGCTTCCGGTTTTCGATTTCCCCCCGATCCAGACTTCCTGGCTGTCGACAAACGTTCCCCAAACACTTTAATTACATTTGTAACGGTTGATTTGGCAACTTTTAGCGATTTTGCCAACTTTGCGTGCGAGTAGCTCGGATTTTCGCGATGCGCGAGCAAAATTTTGATACGCTGCTCTTCTTGCTTGGACGGCATTTTGACAACTGAAGAGTGAATTCCAAAATCAAAATAGGAGCAACATTCTACACACACACACCTTCAAAATGAGGGGTGTTCAGGTTTTTTAAATGCAAAATTGAAAGAAATACGTCAAGTTGATATTGACCAAATTTTGACCGTATCACCCTTTAATTAAAATTATCACCGATTGCCTGCGAAAAGCCATTTCCCTAACACAGATTTCAAAGTTGAGTTCCATCCGGTACACAACGAAATGCTGCCTGCAAGCAGCAAGATGCAGCCCACATGAGCAACCATGGAAGGAGGAAGAAGCCGCACCGCTACTGATCGGAATCAGTAGCTCTTTGTGAGTCGCTGTGGGCCATCTATGCTAAGCGCGTCATACTAAAGAGTAGAAACAGAGAGAACCCCACTCAAATTCATATTCCTACACAAAACACTGCTGAAGTTAACAAATAACATTTATTGCTTAAGACCACGTCACCATTGCGTACAACCCCATAGTTTTTTTTATTAATAACGAATTCACGGTATGATCAAATCTTTTGCTTATTACACAAAAAGACCTTTAAATTGTATATATTTGACAAATAAAACCTGCCAATTATGCTTTCTACGAGTCACAATCATTGATTTTGTGATCGCGGATTCGTCGATTGGACTCTCAGAAAACGAAATTGACAAGTTGCATATGTGCAAAACAAAAACATGGCAACCTTTTTTTGTATTTTAAAATATGATCATTCTATGACTTCATGATTCCAAAAATCATTTTTTTTTTAATCTGAAATGAGTATTTGTATCCTTGGTACAGTCATCTATGCTGATCCAAAAAAAAAATACTAACGAGGCTTTAAGGTCCCACGCTCAGAAAAAAAAAGAAAGTGGAAAAAACGGCCCTGCTGACTTGGATTTTCTCAGCTGTAAATTCAGATTATCCATCTAAAATCGGTTGATTCTAAGGGTTACCAATTCTTTGGTTTTGTGAATCTTTAGGTTTCTCTTGATGATTATCAACCGCTTCCAGTACAGTATTAGAATTGAAATATTCCTTTACGGCAATCTAAATTAAACTTGTCAAGAATGAGAAACGGTTTCTTGATATACATATTCCGTAAAATTAATGTTGTCCACTGGAGAAAAAAAAATCAAACAGCTACAATAGCTTCATCTTCCCCAGTTCACCATCCATATAGCAATCAACAGCCGTGTGATCAACAGCCGGCACCGGTTTTCCCTTCCTTTTCGATGCGTTCCGACGGCGGCAGTTTCCATCTCTCATTCTCGGCACATATCAATCAGCCGAATACATTTTCCTACTGTTGCTCATCTGTCGAAGTGCTTTTCAATGCTCGATGAAATTCAAATGCTCACGTCATACAAGCAATAAAGGGAAATTGGTATAGGAATATGGAAAGGAAGGTGAGCACGATGCATGTCAAAGATGTGCGGTAAAAAAAAAACGGTATCATGCTCGTTTAGAGGTGGAGCACCAACAAAAAAAAAATACATACATCATGATACAGAAAGCGAGAATGTGTCGCATTTGCAAGCCCTGAGACGTGACAATTTTTCACGATGAATGCGAATATTCAAGCATCGCTGCATGCAGACACCGATCGACTACACTAATGAATCATTTTGCAATCGTGTCGTCGTCGTCGTCGTCGTCATTGTCGGGTATTGATATTGAAGGCCTTCAAGCCAGTGGACGGGTTGGCTGTTGTGAGACATGTGGGACAATTTACACATCGATACACCCCGGCACGTTCGAGTCGTACCTGTCGGATGGGGCGCACGTGGCTGGAATGAATATTTTCTCACCTTTGATGGATTTGACGGGTCCTTCTGGAAAAGGAGGTCCGTTTGTCTGGACCTGGGCATCTCGGCAGATGTTATCAATTTTCCGATGAAAGGTCTTGGTGGTGGTGCCAAAACGATGATGGGATGTGTAATTGTATCACAATTGAACGCAGTAGTGATTTTCCCATCCGAACTGGAAAGGAGACGGTTGTCAACCCACTTTCATCCGCTTGTCAGCAGGCCGATATTGAAATTTTAAATGACACACTCGTACAGCAGTAATGGGAATTTCGTCTTCATGTCGAGACATTTTTCTATTGACTGTCGCGCGGAGTCAACTTTTTCCCAGAACGAGGGACAATAGCGAAAGGGACAAATTTCAAAGCATTCCAGCTTCACAATTGCACGACACGTGTCCTCTGTAATAAGGTAAAATTCCTTTATGGCTACAGTGTCAGTCTGGGAAGCAGTTTTTTTGAAGCTCAGTTTGATGGAAAAACGACCCACAGTGAAACCCAATCGATCACTCTCCCTCAATAGTGATTAAACTTACGTCTGCAATTACTGTTCCCACAGAGATCATTGAATTGGGGCCAACAAAGGGAAATTTATTTCCCTTCGAGCAAAATCGTGAATCTGATTGGTAAATAAATTTTATAAACGTGGCGTTATTTCACTGTTGTCGCCATGTTAACTGTTCGTTGGAGTTGGAATACAACAGCAGCAGAAGGCTGACGGGAGAGTCATTCACCGACGAGCATTTAAAACTGTCAGTCGATTGCCGTCGCGGGAGTTATTGAAGTGACAGAGTTGTTTGCTGCCTTTTGAAATGTACCTATGCTATGTTTTCCTCGGAAATCAGTGCCATTACGCTGTAGTATCGATGTCAACACGGATAATCATTGGAGCGAACGAACACAACTCAAAAGCTTCTTATCACAGACAAACAGAAATAACTGTACATTCTGCATCTGAATCATCGTTTACGTTTCTTTATAGACCTTAGCGAACAAGCTTGTTTTCCGAGAGAAGCTACATCGGTTTGTCTGTGTTATTATGTTGTGTTGAGCAAATTAAACGTCATAATTGGAAGCATAATTCTCGTCTCTCGTCTATTTCCGTTACAGAATGCCGGCAGGTGGGTGCCCTGCGATTGACCGACATCACCGTGCCGGAAGTTGCGGACTATCGGGCGACGGTTTCACTGTCCTGTTCCTACGATCTGGGGTCGCAGAAGCTCAACTCAGTCAAGTGGTACAAAGGAAACCGGGAGTTTTTCAGGTGAGTTTGAACTAAAACGTGAGGTGAATGTTTTCAGAAGCATTATTTCATCGGTATCACTTTAAGATTTGATGGTTTCGTGAAATTGGTTCATTTTGCAACTTGAAGCTCCTTAAAAATCTTGCTATGCTTTGGAATAAATTAACATTAAGCTACCGCCTGGGCCCTCTATATCGTGTATTGCAAGTGTAGGTACCACACGTGGTGATTGAATAAACACCATTCAGTTAGACCGGAGTGAATTCGATTTTTAAATCTGTGTTAGGGAAAGCGTATTTCGCAGTCAATCGGTGATAATTTTGCATTATTACAGCAACAGTTGCACATTCGTGCAATTTTCAAAGCACCTTTTTAAAATTGATAATGCTCAGTTTAGCAGATTCATAGATGACATTTCAATCGATTGGCTTGTTTAGAATTAATATCCATCCGCAATTGACAGAATTATGAGTGGTCAAAACCTAACCACTTTTCGTAACGCGGTCGATTTTGGTTTTTTGAAATTGCACCCCAATATGTTGCCCGAAAGACGTAATTCTATGAGTGACCCGATGTCAATTATACAAGGCTTATATTAGTGAAATGTTATGTGATGCTCGTATTTCATCGTCATGAAAAAGCTGTTTTCTGTGACGACACGTCTGCCGTTCACAGTATGGAATGTTGTGCTGCCGTGTCATCGTGATTCGCTTGCTCAGCAATGTTCGCAACATTTTTACTTCTAACACCAGCAAGCTACCTGTTGCTCCAGACCTTGAATGATTGACATCTTGAGTGACCTACACGCTATTTCAAACCTACCCAAATTTGAAAGAATCCACCCAGATCAGTCAAAGCTGAAACTACCCGAAAATGGGAAAAACTATGTTCGGGGTGACAAGTTGACAAATGATAAGTTGTCCATTTGTCAACTTGTCACTCCCAACATAGTTTACCCATTTTTTGGTAGGTTCAGTGGTGACCGATCAGGGTGGATTCTACCAAATTTGGGTAGTTTTGAAATAGCGTGTACGTTTTTGCAAATATGAGTGAACGGTACTCAAATGTGAGTTAAATTCATTTTCCGTAAAGTTTGTTTTGACGACAGAATTTCTACACGGCGAATGAGAACGACCCAAATTTGAGTTAAGTTCACTCCTAATCGCCAAAAGTGCAGGAACTCAGCGATGAGTAAATTTGCCTCATGTTTTCCCAGGATTTTCCAGGGAAAAATTCCCGAATTCGAGAAAAGTGTCGAGTGGATTCACTCAGTCTATTGGTACTACTCCGAGACTGAATAACATTTTCGTCAATTTCCTAATTTTCCGGCATATTTCTTAGGTTTTCCACAGAAAACCATGAGACAAATTTTACTCATCGCTGAGTTCCTGCACTTTTGGCGATTATGAGTGAACTAAACTCAAATTTGGGTCGTTCTCATTCGCCGTGTAAACATCCCAAATTTGAGTGGGATCCACTCATATCCGTCAAACAGGGCTGGTAGCGAGTCACTTTTTATTGACTTGGTCACTTTTTTCAAGTCAGTCACTAAAAAGTCTCTTTTTGTTAAGGCCAAGTCACTAAAGTCACTTTTTCTTGTATGAAGTCACTATTTTCAACTTTGAATTTATTTCAAGATTGATTTTCTTTGCGTTGTAACATTTAATCGTCTTTCTCCATATACAGGATGTCTACTCATTTTTTCTGGATAAAATTATCTGGGTTTTCCAAGTAAGTAAATCCAAGATCTTCACAGGTGTCAAGCAAACTTGAGAAATTTAGAAAACTTGAGGGGTATTGTGCAATTTTTAACCATTTGGATCTCTTGGAGAAAATCGCACGGAGACTGGAGAGCGCAGAACTAACAATCAACGCGGAGAAGTCGGTATTTTGCAGGAAAAGTTTGAAGTACACGAAAAAGGAGGATCAACGCTTCATCATTTATTCAAAACTTCTCGCAAACCGCCACCCCGCTTACAGAGCTCACGAAGGAAAAAACAAAGTTCAGATGGACGAAAGATTTCCAGTTACTTAAATCTCACCTCATTTCGGCACCAGTATTGGCAACTCCAAATTATTCCAAGCCATTCGCAGTCGCTTGTGACGCAGGTGACGTTGTCATAGGAGGAGTGCTAACACAAGATCACGAGGAAGGTGAGAAGGTAATTTCCTATTTCTCACAGAAACTCTCATCAGCCGAAAGAAAGTATTCAGTGACACAACGGGAGTGTCTGGCGGTGATCCGGTCCATCGAGAAGTTCCGAGGATACCTGGAAGGCACGAATTTCACAGTGTACTGCAACCACTCAAGCTTAACCTACCTGAAGACGATGAAAAACCCCACACCACTCCTAGCTTGATGGATTCTTCGTATGAATGCATACTCCTTCGATATAAAGTTTCGCAAAGGAAGTTCAAATGTCGTTTCTGATTGCCTAGGTCGAGTGGAGATAGTCAACGCGGTAACCGCTGCTCATCAAGGAATTTCAGATCTGTGGTTCGATATGCTGATGAAGGAGGTTCAATTGGATTCGGATCATCGGAGAAAATCTATATAAAAACTGCATCATGAAAGACGAAACCGGAGGCAAATGTCACCGTTGGATGATATTCATGATATCATGATATTCCCACTGCAGCTCACCTCGGGTGCGATCGCACTATTCATCGCATTCAACGAGACTTCTACTGGCCTCAAATGGCAACGGACATCCGCAAATATGTACAAGCCTGTGACGTGTGCAAGGCCAGCAAGGCACCCAATACTCAATTACCATGGGAGCTGATATCAATTGATTGGGTAGGTCCTCTCACACGCTCGAAAAAGGGGAACACGGTACTTCTAGTGATTGTTGATTGGGTAACTAAATTCGTCATCACGGAACCATTTCGCACAGCAAACGCCCAGAAAATGTCTGATTTTCTGGAGCAATACGTGTTTCTTGGATTTCCGACTCTGGATCGCCAGTTCTCTCCCAGGTATTCCAAACATTGCTCAAAAGATACAACGTAATCCACATGAGGACCGCATTTTACACACCGATGTGCAACGCTGCCGAGCGGACCAACCGCACGCTGATAACCTGCGTAAGATCCCTCCTGGACGATGATCACCGGGAATGGGATGTGCACATTCAGCAAGTGGTCTACGCAATCAACTCAGCGAAGCACGAAGCTCTCGGCTGTAGCCCTAACTACTGCAATTTCAGGAGAGATCACATCCTGTTCACAGACCAATATCCACAGGCCAAGCTGAATTCCGTGGTAGATCCCGTCAAGGCACACAAAGTACGAGTCACAGCTGTACATAACATACAACACTTCGTATTATCCAGAATCAAGGCAGCCCACGACACCAGCAAGCAGCGCTACGACCTCCGAGCACGAAACCGAGGATTTGCCGTCGGGGAAATAGTATGGAGACGATCGTTCGAATTGTCGAACGCAGCTGAACATCGAACGAAAAAGCTTGGTGCGAAGTTCATACCCTGCATCGTACGGCAGGTCCAAGGGTGCAACAATTACCTATTGGAAGACATAAAGTCATCGAAAACCGGTGTCTACCATTCGAAGGATATCAAGGCAGATTAACCTTCGGCAGTTCCAGCTATGTACGCAGTTCCACCTACTGACTACGAGCAACCACGCCAACAAAACCTGTATTGCTGACCGACTCGAAGGCCCAACAACTAGTAGAGAAACAGTCCACCAAACTAACCATCCATCAGCCTCGTCCACGTCAACGCTTGGTAGACGAGCAGCCACCGGATAAAGAAGCGCAACCACACGACCCGTTTAGCGAATCGTGAGAAATCGCCCCCCTCTGCGTTGAAAACAGTCGGAAAAAACGCTCAAAATTACGCAATAAATAGTCAATGTGTTATTCAAACTATTTATTACTCAATCAATACATCCAATGCCACTCAGCTAGAGATTAGTTACCGTGACAGACCTCAACATTGTATTTTCTCGGCAAAATTTCTGGCGCCCAACTACTAATTCGTAACTCAGATATTGAAGACGCGATTGGCCCTAGGAATAGGTTAGAATAAGCAATGTAGTTTTAGAGATTTTCCGCTATGCTCAACAGCGGTGAAGAAGCTAGTTACTTGGTTTGATCTGTCACGAGAAGTGTATTGAAGTACCGTAATGAACTATCGCCACAAAACTCGATGTCCAACTTGGAGAAGATCTTTTCGATATTGTTTAGATTAAGGAACAATCAGCCTTTTCAAAATCTGATCGTCACAAATCAGACGAAATTTTTGCGACTGTGCACAATCGCAAAAATTTCGTTGCCGTTTGAATGATGTTGTGTTACACTTTTCGAGATAATGCCGACAAAATTCGTCAGCAAATTTCTTCCTGTGTATCCCGTAAATCGCTACCAATTCTACAATACAGCATCCGTTATACGTCCATACCTCTCACGGCGTTATCAATAGAATCGTTATCGATTATGAAAGAATAAATCGATCTCCCTCTCGCACATCTGCAACGAAGAACAATATCCGTAAGGAACAATAGCTCGTCATTGTGCTAAAAGAGCAGCTAGAGTGTGGTTGGCTTCACCAAGTACTGCCACAAAATTGGGTGATTGCTAAAAAGTGCTTGTAGTGGTCCACCGAAATACCAAACCAGTAAAAGTGCTCGGCCAGGGACGGACACATCAACGGGAATGACTTTCCGGCAAGGTATGATGCATTCCAGATCGCAAACCCATTTAAATGCTAACATGCGCAATACAGTTTCTTGCATACAACTTGAGGCCATCATCTCTGGAGTTGGAAGAGTGTTCCGTTCGGGTCGTTTCAAGTACCTTCTTACCCACAATCGAACGACAGGAGGTCAAGGCATCGTCATCAGTGCAGATAATATGCAAGGTGCGATCAAGTGGAGCGAGAGTAAAAAGAAAATCGGAAAAGGCCTTCGTGAGGTAAAGTCTATCACCAACAACATCTGATTACGTGATGGATCGATTAACGCTGTGTCGCCTCGTTAGAGGGCCTTTTTATTGTAGCTTTAATCCCAACGGCTGGTTTGTACGTTGGCCATCGTACCCGGACTCCTCCGGTAGGACCCAGCCAGCCACGCAGAGCCACCTACCTCCTTGCCGTCATCATAAGAGCACTTCTCGCTAGCCAAAGTATCCGAGGAGCCGTCGTGACGCAACGGGGGCCGAGACAAGGAGTGTAGAAGAACCGAAGAGAGCGATAAGCCATCGCGGTGACCATCTTGCGCGATCACTTTGTACCTGATTGAGTTTCTTGCGAATGAAGTCATTTTCGTTTCATTCCCGGCCATCGGTAGCTAGCGCACCTTAATTGCTGTTAGGGGCTAGGCGGCCTGCAAAGAGTATTGAGCGGGAACCACTTCTCTCTATCGTGGTACCGTCACCGACATTAACACTGCTATTTTGACTTTAATTGCTACTATACTTCGAAGAAGTGTTCGACAACTCACCAACCAAATAGGAGATTGTTACAAGTTCGAAGCACCTCAGAAAAGCTAGATCTAGAGACCTTTGGGGAATTCAGATTTTAAGAGCAGTTCCCGTAACTATAGTCCAGACTTTTGGAGCAGTTAAAAAATCTTTAATCGTAAATTTAGAAAAAAAATCAGGATAGTTCCACGATGTGCTGAAAAAAAAATCGAGAACCCTTCAGCTGTTCCGCGAATTTCAGGAAACTCCTGAGGCCTTCAGAGAATTTATGAAAACTTCAGAAATATTTTAGAAGCTTTGCAGGAGTCCAGAGAATTTCAAGGCAATTTAAAGGTTTTTACGGGAATTTTATTTGTTTCCGAGCAGAACCGAGATCTTCAATAGAACCAAGAGAATAATGAAAGCATCGAGAACATCAAAACAGGTCAGAGAATAAAAGGGCAATTCAAATAATTTCGAGGAAATATTAAAAAACCTTAAAGAAGTTTTCAGAAACTCAGTGAATTTCCGAAAACTTCAGCAAAGCTCCGAGAGAATTCCTGGAAACTTTATGAACATCAGAAAACGTGAGGGTATTTTAAGGGTGTTATATCATGGAGATTTCAAAAACTTAAAAAAAAAATGCGAAAATTTAGCTAAGTTGATTAGAGAACATCAACGAAGTGATGAGATCCGCGAACTTCCGAAAATTTTATGAACATTAGCAAAAGACGAAAGCATTTGAAAGAAGTTTAGTAAGCTTCGATAGTTAGTTTCAGAAAATTAGTGGGGAATTTAAAGCAGTTCCCAGATTTTCAGATAACTTCACAGACGTTACAAAGTTATTTAAGGTCTTCGCATAGGTTCAGACGTTCACTGAAGCTTAAACATTTTTATGACGATTTAATTAAATTCAGCGCAGTACAACAAGCCTCATGAAAACTGCAAAAACTTTAGAGAACTTTTGAGAATTTCAGAAAAGAACCTCAGAGCAGTTCCGGAAGTCACATAATTTTTAAAGAAGTTTAGAGAGCTTGAGTGAATTGTTAAACCTTTAAAGGAGATCAATGATCGTTTTACAAATTGAGGCTAGTTTATCAAACTACAAAAGAACTTCATGGTAGTTTCATTACCCATATTCAACGGAGATTTGCACATTATCATTTATCGGAATTACCTTTAAATTCTCCACAATTAGAAATCCTTTGGAAAGATTCTCCGAGTATTCATTGAATTCATTTCAGATTTCTCATTCAATCTCACACCTTCCCTTGGAATTCTACTCACATTGAACAATTCATTGACATTTCTCCTCAGAAATTCCTAGATTTCCTCTCATTATTAGTATGGCAAACTCTCCTGATTTTATTTTTCGAATTTCTTTCAAGATGTTGTGGAGTTATTCGCACATTTAATTGTAATCCTTTTAGTATTTTAGACTTGTGCTCCGGATTATTTTTTCCCACAAACTTTATGAACTTATCATCAGAATGCCCTTGGAACTTTCCGGTGAAGTTCACAAGTGTTGTGCTCATCAGTAATTCCTAAGATTTTTCATTAAAATTTACTTTTAACTCAATTCAGGGTTTCTTTTAATTCTACTTAAAACAAAGGCTTCATATGCAATCTAAAATTCCTCAGAACTACCTCGAAAGCAGATTGCATTTGATGCTTTTCTGAATGATTTTTTTCTCCATAGCTCCATTGAAATGAGGTCCTTAGAAATTATAATAAAATTCCTCGAGTCTTTAAAACTGTGCATGGAAGTTGACCCCACATTCTTGAAAATTTCTTGAAGTATAACAGCGTTTAAGTCCAGAACTAGTTCAATTTTTGTTTTTAAGAATTATGCATGTTCCAAAACCTGAAATAAAATTAATATATTTTATTTTATTTATTCGTAGCTGAAGATTAATCCACTGTGAATCTTTAAAGTTCAAAGTGTGATTGAAAATAACGAGAAAAATTAAATGGTTGTATATTAAAATTCATTATTTTCTTTAAAATGACCTAAGAAGATTTTTTTTATATTCTTTGATCCTTTCAGGTATTTTAAAGAAACAAAAAAAATTCCTGAGGATTCCCGGTTTTCCAGATTTTTGTAGTTAGTAAACACCGTGACTAATACCGTGGGTTTGGTTATAAACGTTCTATTGAATATTTCACTTTAAATGTTGAAATCGTACATGAGTTTTATGAGATGATAATTGAATAAGTCTAAAACATCAAACATCTATTTGATGCGCCTTCTCTTAGGTCACTTTTTAGTCACTATTTTTACAACCACAAGTCTCTATTTGGTCACTTATTAATTCAACATGGTCACTAAAATCACTATTTCTGACAGCAGTGATCGCTACCAGCCCTGACCAAAAGTAGGGCTATCTAAAATTGAGTAAACAAAGTTGGAACTGATAACATGACGAATGAACAACATCATTTGGATTCAGGTCGATGTTGTCCATTCGTCATTTTGTCAGTCCCAACTTTGTTTACCTAATTTAAGGTAGCCTACTTCTGACGGATATTAGTAGATCCTACTCAAATTTGGGTTGTTTAGAAATAACGTGTGTACCGTTTCGACCCGTCTTTTATGCAAAGACATTTTGAATACGGGATTTTTCAGTGGAGTGAAACGATAAAAAACGATTCGCCGTGTTTCACGAAATTCTACATTTTTTTATGCGGTTTGCCTTTACTGCCTATTTTCGCATATCAGTCCCATATGGATTTCCGTCAATGTTGAGATAACAACCCTATCCACTATCAATTGGCATCTTCTTTCATATTACGTGATAAAATTACGCACTTTGATCGCCAAAACTACCAGAGGTAGCCCTATGGGGTTGTACACAATGGTGACGTAGGACTACGTGGTCTTATATAATAAATCTTATTTGTTAACTGTAGCAGGAGCTTGAATTTTGTGTACGAATAGGAATTTGAGCGGGGTTCTCTCTGTTTATACTCTTGAATATGACGCGCTTGACATAGATGGCCCACAGCGACTCAAGAAGAGCTACTGATTCCGATCAGTAGCGCTGCGGCATCTTCCTCCTTCTATGGATGCTCATGTGGGCTGCAGCTCGCTGCTTGCAGGCAGCCGTTCGTTGTGTACTGGAGAAGACCACCACTCACCACGCGGTGATTGAATACCGGATGGAATTCAACTTTGAAATCTGTGTTCGGGAAATCGCTTTTCGCAGACAATCGGTGATAATTTTAACAGATAACAGTTGCACATTCGTGCAATTTAGAGTAGTCTTAATTTGAACAGATTCGTAGAAAAATCCAATCGATTGGCGTTTAAAAAATTAAAATCCATCATCTCTGGATCAAAATCAGACCATTTTCATGTTGCCAATGTTGCCTTCATGAACACGGTTTGTTAGATTTAAACATATCTAGATAGAGCTGGAATTAGGCGTAACAGCTTTTGTAAACAATGACTTCACTCGATGATTTTTAGGAATTCAAAGCACGTCCACGCAAACCAACATTAGTGGTGATGTTGATTTGCGTGGGCGAACCTTTACTTTCAAGACATCATTGTTTACAAAAGCTATTGCATACTAATGCCAGCTTTATCTTGATAAGGGAACTGACACCCGATTGATGACCTTGACAAATGTCCAAAAAATGCTATTTTACAAATTTATGGTGGTCCTCTAAAGGACCGTTTTGTCGTGATGGTTGAGAAATGCTGAGCTATTAGGGTGCTAAACACAGATGAGACTTGTGAGCTGTATGTTGTTTCGAATGAGGGTGACGCGCTTGGCATAGATGGTGACTCATAAATGTTATTTGTTAACTGCAGCAGGAGCTTGTGTTTTGTGTAGGAACAGGAGTTTGAGTGGGGTTCTCTCTATTTATACGCTTTAGTATGACGCGCTTGAAAAAGATGGCCCACAGCAACTCACGAAGAGCTTCTGATTCCGATTAATAGTGGTACGGCTTCTTCCTCCTTCTATGGATGCTCATGTGGGCTGCAGCCAGTGCTGAGATTTGTCATTGTCATTGACAGACTTTTGCGCGATATTGACAAAATTGTTCGTCACATAGTCACTGACAGACTTGATCCTCAAAAAAACCTTCACCAAAATCTCATTCATTTTTTCGTCAATGACAAAGATTCACCTGGTAACAAATCGTGTAATTTAGTACATTCTGTGTCACATTATTGTTATCCAAGTAGTTCAGGGCGTAGTTGCTTATTCACTAAAATGGCTCCATGTAGTTGTTTTGCTCAAGTCATTTAATTTCGATACAAATTTAGTTAATATAAAAATTTACATATGTTCGTCACTGACAGCATTGTCATTGACAATTGACATGGTTTGCCTTGACTATGACTGTTAGCTCAAATGAGTGACCAAAGCAGAATTGTCAATATCACCGTGTACTGTCGAGATTTTGCAGCACTGGCTGCAGCTCACTGCTGCACCGGACACCACCACACACGGTGATTGGACTGAATCCGATCAACGGTTAACGGCAGCCTTGATAGCTAGCTGCTTGCGGGAAGCCTTTCGTTGTATACTGTAGAACACCACCACTCACCATGCGGTGATTGAATAAACACCGTTTGGTGAGACCGGATGCAATTCAACTTAGAAGTCTGTGTTAGGGAAATTGCTTTTCGTAGTCAATCGATGATAATTTTAATTATCTTAGCAAAAGTTGCACATTCGAGCAATTTTCAACAGTGATACTTTGAAAAATGAAGGACTTAAATTTAACAAATTCTTAGAAATATTTCGGATCGATTGGTAACAAAGCTATAGGATTTTTTTTTTCCAGGGCAGCTGAGTTATTAACGTTCAAAATCTTTCATAATTTTGTTACATGTTCCATTTTTTTTATTTCACAAAGTGTTCTCCCATATAGAAATCACAGACGTAGTTCAACGCCGCAAAAAAATTGAAAACAACATACTCTAAAGTTTAACGATCCTAAAATATATTGAACAAAAAATATACTAAATTAGTAAAATTTGCTGAATATGCTTTTTGCAAAGGATGCAAGCGAAAATGTGCGTCTTCAGCTAGAAAATGGCTTATTCAGCCTTAAATCAGCTCAAATTGTTTGTGGGGATCATTTTAGAAACAACTTTTCGTTTTCCTGATTGAAAAACGGTTACAACCCGTGCAACATTTCAAGTCCATTTTACGTCTTAAAACCACGATAAAACCTAAAATGTTAGTTAGAAATATTGTCGTTAAATCTTGGCATATTTTGTTCTTGTTTAGTACTCGCTTAAGAATCTTCCCTGAAAATTTCAAGTCGTTTGGTATTGAGGTGAATTTAATGCCGTGTTCCCCTTTTAGGCCAGTTGCTCCAAACTCAAAGAAATAGCTAGAACCTTCAAGAAGTTCCTAAAATTAATGACAGTCTAGAGAGCATTGAGAGGTTTATAAAACTAGTTAAATGTGAAGTTTCTCACAGAAAGAATAAAAAATCACAGTACTGCAGAAAACATCGTTAAGCTCAGAGGTCTTCATGGCAGTTTTATTCATTTCACGGTAATTCCAGAAACATGGTTAGAAAAAAGTGAAAACTCCCGGAAAGATAAAAGAACTTCAGGGTGGTGTACAACAATTGAAGCACTTCCGATGAAGTTCTGAGGAATGAAAGTAAATACCGAGGATTTTGATGAAGTTTCACGAACAGACTGCGGGATAGTAAGGAAACTGCCGTAAAACTTCGGACTCTTCAAAGAAGCTTCAAAAACATCAAGGACTTCCATCAGCTTTAGGGAAACTGCAGGAATTTTTTTCTTTGAACTTCAGAGATATCTAAAGAGTTTCTGGAAAATCAGGAAAACATTTGAAAAGTTCAATTTGAGGAAAATTGTGGAAACTTTAAAGAAGTTCCAAGGACCAAAGAAAATGTTTAACATCGGTGAACTTAAGTTTCGATGAATTTAGGACAGCACCATGAACGTCAGCATCATCTTTAAGAAGTTGTTGGAATTTCAGGGAAGTCTAGAGAACTGTAAAAAAATACTAGAAATCTTCGGACATATTTTGGGAATTTCACAGAGACTTAAAGATTTTCAGGGACACATATATTTCAGGGCAGTATCAAGAACTTCATGAGCATCATTGACCGTCCAAGGCTGCAATTCCGTTATTGCCAGATCAGCTGTAATTACACAGATAACCAATAGACGTTGCGTTGGGACTAGCAATGATCCTCAATGTGTAAATACTGGAGATCTACAACTAGACAATACCAGCGTCAACAACGTCCAAATGCTGATCAAAAAATAAATGGGTAGGAATATGTTGACGTAATACCCGCTTTAATGGAAGCCGAGAACACCTGTGCATTTTCACGAGAAATCGCTGGGATGTTGGATAAACGGGTTGGGATTGCAGTAGGATTCGTTTTGGTAAACGATTTGCTGATCGTTCTTGGGTGATCTTGGGTTTGAACCAGTGATCTTCTGCTCAGTAAGCAAAATCGGCCGCCACTAGGTCACTGAGCTTCTTATATGCCAAAACAATTACGATCAAGTTCCTGTTCAACTTGCTGCTACTATATTTCAATCGTGGCGGCGATCTCACCGATGATGCCAACATGCTTGTCTTGCACAGTTGTACACACCAACTGCTCATTTGTTAATAACTTTTCACTCAGTTGGTGAAATTTAGGTTTCTTTAAAGTAATTGATAGATTAGGATCATAGTTTACAGTAGACATGCAAAGAGTACGTAAATCTTATCATTTGAATCTTTCTGTGAGGACCACCCTAAAACACACCATCTCAACCGACCAGCAGTTGTTTTGGATGTCCTTTGTTTTGATAGCTGGTGAGCGCGAGAAAATTTCGGTGAAGATGTATTTGTTGTATAAAATGTTGATTCACCACAGATTGTTTGGTTCAGGTTTTGTTTTAGGAGTAGTGGCAGGTCAAAATTAGTGTTAAATAAACCAAGGTCAAAGACGTCCTGCGTGACCAAAATTAGTGTTAAGAAGAAATGTAAATAAATGAAAATTGGTAGAGTTCTGTTTAGTAAAGAGTTGTGTTAAATGTAAAAAGAGTGTTTTTTGTGCTGTATCCATTACGGAAGAATCACCATACACCTCATCGAACATCCCAACCCATCCACCGAGCTATCAACCGGTCCATGTATCCTACATAATTGGTCCTTCGAACCGGATGCCTAAGGACCGTGCCAGACAAGTACTCAAAGCTCGATCGGCGCCACAGGACTTTGGAAACAGCTGCATACCATCCAACAATCGTTTCATTGGAGTGTCGCCATCATTTCGCGAAGTAATTAGCGAGGCATAATTGGATCATCGCCATCGCTAGTGGTGTCAAAGGGCATCAAGGGATCCATTGTCAACGAGTTTGCGCGTCGCTTGGGTAAGCGCCATAGAACTCTGGACACTGACTGTGGACTTCTGGATTTACGCTGGACATGTTGGAACGGATTTTGGTGTGGACTGGACACTAACCGGAATTGGATTCCTGTTTCTCCAGGTAATTATAAAATTACTGTATGTCCTACCGAAGTTTAGTCAATCGTGATTCTAACACCTCTTTCCGAACTCTCTCTGGACTTAACACTCTTCGACCGTTAATATTTGGACCGACGATAACCAACCGGTATCGGTGAGGACAATCCTATTCTTCGAGGACTCCGTACTACTGTGCTGCATTTTTATTGGTTACTGGCAACTGTCGTTATTTCTGGCTAGCACTTCAGTCACAACCATTCAGCTGAAACAATCTTTGGTCCTGGTTGTGGCCGTCATCAATATAAAATACCATCGGTCCTGGTTGTGGCCATTTTGAGCATCCGAGTCAAAGTAGAAACCTAGGAACTTCACAAGAAGAGTAAGCCCCATCGTATTTGGTCCAGGATAGTGAAATAGAGCTAGGTATATGTCTGCCTAAGATTGGGCAGCAGAAATATACGTTTTAATTGAATTTACATCCTCTTTAATTATTGTGGACGTATCCCTGATTTGGTTACGGAAATTTCGATCATTTTGCACACCTTTATCGATTTGATTACGTCGCTGGATTCGTTGCTGAGTTTTTACCGCTGCTGGTTTCTCTGGGTGAGTTAGCCGCAGTATATGCCCGGCCGAAGCCTAATACTTTTGATGCTACATTTGGATTTCCTCCTCTTCTCCTAAATCATCATTAATAATCGTTTGGAGTTTCGATGACTGGTGACGTCACAACTTTGCCGATTTTGCCTACCATTGATATCTAATCGATTTGAGCACCCATTCAACCGATTGGACAATAGCGAAGCTGTTTGGTTTCTCCAGGTGAGCTGCCACTGTATATGTCCAGTCGAGGCTGGATTTTTTTGCTTACTACATGCTGGTTTCCTCTCCTCTCCGTTCGTCCCACGAGTTAACAAGAATCAACTATCGTCAATATTGCGTGGTGTATCTCTGAAGCTGACTGATTGGTATTGCTGAACATTCTTAACCGTTTTGGCGAAGTCTTCTGTTGTAAAGGTCAGTTAAGTTAGAATAGTGTGTGTCCGCCGAAGTAAAGGGACTCCGCGGAATACTACATCACTTCTTTATTTCATCCCACATCCGCTACCATTGTGTTGAGGAACAATGGTGCCTTCCAAGAAGTCGTCGTCTACTAAGAAGACATCGGGTCTGAAGCTGCTGATGACCAAATTGAAGCAGATTGACTCCACTTTCAACGATATCCGTCGATTCGCCGAGAAAATCCAGGAATCTACTTCCGCCACCCAAATCCTGCTTCGGCTGGAGAAAATCGATGACCTGTGGGAGAGGTATGGTGCAACTCTAGTGGAAATCCAATCCCACGACGATTTTGAAGAGCAAGATGAAGAGGGTGATGATCCACTCGAAAGCGGTAGTACACTTGATAAGCAGAGGCAAGAGTTTAGTGACCGTTACTATGAGGTTAAGTCAATTTTAACAGATCAGGTTAAGGGAAGGCAGGAACCAGCTAGTTTGAATCAATCCATCCATCGAAGGTACAGCAAGCTATTGAAAAAGCGGCAAATTAAATCTCTCCTCAAGTTACCCGGCCTCACCAAGGAATCCGCCTTTGAACTGCACGCTTTAGTCGAAGGTTTCCAGAAGGTCTTGCAAACTTTGGACCAGATCGTACAACCGGTCGACTGCAAGGACCTCCTACTAGTGAATCTGTTGACGTCTCGCTTAGATCAGGATACACTGAAGGAACTCACAGAATTTCTCCAACGACGATTTCGTATTCTGGAATCCTTGCCTTCCAAGGTTGCAGATGCCACCAAATCATCCCATCAAGCTCCATCTAGGCATAAGGGCTCTGCAGTGAAGTCTAGTTTCAATTTCGTCCAAGCTTCCGGAGTGCGATGCCTAGCCTGTACTGGGAACCATCCTCTGTTGTGGCACTTTTCAACGAATGTCAGTGACGGATAGAGATTCGTTGCTACGGTCGCATTCGTTGTGCAGGAATTGCTTCAGGCAGGACCACCAGCCAAGGAATGTCAGTCGAAGTATTCCTGGAGGAATTGTAATGGACGACATCACACATTGGTCTGCTTTAAACCTGAAAGGGACTCCAACCCAAGGGCACCAACCAAAGGCAGCAACATGGCCAAGGAAACTCCAGAACCTATGTTTACTTCCACTCAATCGGTATCCAATATCTCTCCTCCCCAAGTAGCTAACCTGGCAGCTACTGACAGCTTGGTAGCTGACACAGTGCACCAATGCTCGTCGAAGGTTTTATTCGCGACAGCAGTTGTCGTTGTTCAGGATTACGACGGCAATAGGATGCTAGCTCGTGCTCTTCTCGTTCAGGATCGGAGAGTAACTTTATCACCGATCAGGGTTTCTCGTAGCAAGGTGGATATTTCGGTTCTGGGCATTGGTCAGGTAGCATCCAAGGTCAAACAAAGGATTGTGGTAACAATCCGTTCCCGGTTGTCGGAATTCTCGCGCCAGATGGCCTTCCTGGTACTTCCGAAGATAACAGCCAACCTCCCAATCGCTAGCATCAACATCACCGGCTGGGCGATACCGGAAGGAATCGACCCATCATTTTGTGTCTCGTCGGAAGTGGATCTCGTTCTGGGAATTGAAGCATTTTTCGACTTCTTCGACTCTGGCAGGAAGATCTCATTTGGAGAGCGACTTCCGGCCTTACAGGACTCCGTTTTCGGTTGGATTGTCAGCGGAGAATTCGCAGAAGGGTTTGCATATCAACTGCAACACTGCAAGTACGGGTCGCTTGGAGGAACTACTTACTCGTTTCTGGTCCATGGAGGAGGTAGACTCCAAGTACAATTATTCCCCGAAAGAGACTCGCTGTGAAGCTATTTTTTCGAGTACAGTACAGCGAGGAGCGGATGGCAGGTACTCTGTATCGCTTCCCAAAGATGGAAACGTCATCTCTCGGTTGGGCGAGTCTAAGGAGATCGCATTCCGACGTTTTCTAGGCACCGAGCAAAGGCTTTCTAAGGACGTGAACCTCCGGAATCAGTACGTCGCCTTCATGGAGGAGTACGTACAATTGAGGCACATGCGTAGATGACCAAGGATCGATCAAATGCTGTTTTCTTCCGCATCATCCGGTTGTAAAGGTCCGTGTGGTGTTCTACGCTTCATGCAAAACGTCTACGGGACTGTCGTTGAATGACGCATTACTGGTAGGTCCTGTAATACAGCAGGACCTTCGATCCATCATCCTGCGCTGCTGTACGAAGCAGATAATGCTGGTTGCTGCCGTGGAAAAAATGTTCCGTCAGATATTTGTTCTTTCTGTTGATCGACCACTCCAGTCCATCTTCTGGCGTCCTTCACCATCAGAGGAAGTTGGAATTTACGAGCTAAACACCGTCACTTATGGAACAAAACCGGCTCCGTTCCTTGCAACTCGCTCACTCAACCAATTAGCGATGGATGAAGGAAGGCGATATCCGTTAGCAGTCAAGGCAATCACAGAGGATACATATATGGACGATGTCATCACCGGTTGCGATAACCTGCAGAACCAACTGGATAAGATGACGAGTAGCGGTGGTTTTCGGCTCAGGAAATGGGCATCCAACTGTGCAGAGCTCCTGCACGGTATCTCCAACGACAATCTAGCGATTCGTCCGGCGGACGGCATCAATCTCGATCCAGATCCGTCAGTAAAGGCTTTAGGTTTAACTTGGCTACCCGGAAAAGATGTCTTCCGCTTCCAGTTTGATGTCCCCCCGGTCGATTCCGATGAAATTCTCTCCAAACGCAAGGTTTTGTCGATCATCGCTACGTTGTTTGATCCGCTAGGATTTATCGGTGCTACAACGACAGCTGCAAAGGTGTTCATGCAGCTTTTATGGACGTTGGAAGATGAAAATGGCAAGAAGTTAGATTGGGACCAGCCGTTACCTTCGACGGTGGGTGAGTCCTGGAGAAAACTTCATATTCAGCTACCGATCCTTAACGAAATACGGATAGATCGTTGCGTGATCATTCCCAACGCAGGGAAGGTAGAGGTCCATTGTTTTTCCGATGCATCGAAGAAGGCATATGGCGCATGCCTCTACGTGCGACGTCAGGATCAGGACGGGAATATCAAGGTTAGACTCCTATCGTCGAAATCCAAGGTCGCTCCTCTTAAAACTCAATCCATACCGAGGTTGGAGCTTGGCGGTGCATTGCTTGCCGCTCAACTTTTCAAAAAGGTACGTAAAGCTACAAATCTTCAAGGCTGCACAACATTTTGGGTGGATTCTACGTGTGCTTTGCGATGGATCCAGGCTCCTCCATCCACGTTGTCAGTATTTGTCGCGAATAGAGTTGCTAAAATCCAGGCGATCACAGAAGGTTTTGACTGGAGACATGTATCAGGTGCTGACAATCCGGCAGACTTGATTTCGAGGGGAATAGGACCGAAGGATGTCATCAACAATGACTTCTGGTGGCATGGACCGAGCTGGTTAACTGAAGAGCGGAACAACTGGCCAATTTCGAATCCTGCTCCGGCAGAAGAAGGAGAGTTGATTCGTCGCGTTTCTATTTGGCTGCAGATCGCTTCAGACACCTGAGAATCGTCCAACTGGTTTTCTAAGAGCGGAAGAGCTATGGAAAGTAGAATATACGTTGATACGAAAGGTACAGGAAGAGGTATTTCCGACTGAGCAACGAGCCGTTCGGAAGAAGGAACCTGTCAGTAGAACGTCTCCACTTCGCTGGTATCATCCTTATGTTTGCGAGAATGGCATTCTAAGAGTCGGTGGACGTTTGCGTAATTCGAACAGCAAGCTTGTTTTAGAGGGACAAGGTGGACTTCCTGTTTATCAGAGGGTAGAGCGACCTGATCAAGATGTTACACTTGGTGGATGTTTTGCCTACATGGGATCGGAATAGCAATTTGCTATCTAGGGTGGGACCAAGGTTGACTACTTCACTCGACCATTCAATAGGAGTGCTATCAACATGCACCTTGACGTTAGCAGGCGGAACAAGCCGAGGTGAATTCGAGTGTGGAAACAGAATGGTTTGTGTTTTTGCTGCATTGATACAAATCTTGAGTTGAGGTTAGACAGCAGCACTCTTTTTATATCTTTTAAGGTTAAAGCAGAATGATGTGCAACCAAGTGGTACTCGATTATGACGGCTGGGTTTGGGAAGAAAGTTTGTTTTCATGAAATGTTTATCACTTTATCACTCATTTTATCATTTTTTATTTGTTCATTGAACAATGCTTGACATTTCCACTTTTTCAATAGTTTTTTCAGTCAAAAGCATTTCCCTTGATGTGTAGAAATATTGCTGTTCAATTAATGATAAAATTATTGAAATTGGTTTAGGGGCAGCTGAGTTATTTATGTTCAAAATCTTTCATAATTTTGTTACATGTTCCATTTATGGTTTTCACAAAGTGTACCCCCATATAGAAAGCACAGACGTAGTCCTACGTAAAAAAATAAAAAAAATTGCTCATATTTTGGGAATTTCACAGAGACTTAGAGATTTTCAGCGAAGTTTAAAGATTTTTAAGACAGTTTCACAAATATTTAAGGGCAGTATCAAGAACTTCATGAGCATGATTGACCGTCCGAGGATTCAACTCCGTTATTGCCAGATCAGCTGTAATTACACAGCGAACCAATAGACGTTGCGTTGGGACTAGCAATTATCCTCACTGTGTAAATACTGGAGATCTACAACTAGACAATACCAGCGCCAGTCACGTCCAAATGCTAGGAAATTTTTTTTTTCAAGTTCACGTAATTCCCGCTTAAATGGAAGCCGAGAACACCTGTGCACGTCCACGAGAAATCATTGGGATGTTGGATAAACGGGTTGGGATTGCAGCAGGATTCGTTTTGGTAAACGATATGCCGTATTGATACCCTAACGATTCAAAAGTGTGAATGATTTGTGGTTTGAACCAGTGATCTTCTACTCAGTAAGCAAATTCGGTCACCGCTAGTTCATCGAGCTCCTTATATGCCAAAACAATTACGATCAAGTTCCTGTTCAACTTGCTGCTACTATATTTCAATCACGGCGGCGATCTCACCGATGATGGCAACAACTGCTCTTAAGAAGGATTTGATATGAATTTCCAATCAACACGTCTTCCCTGAAACAAAAATTTTACTACTTTCATGTACCCGTCCCGCCAATTGGCTTTACATGATATTATGAAAAAAAGTAAAAACCTGGAAATGAGAAAACAGCTTTCAAAGATTTTACAAGTTTTCTGATTTGAAACTTATTTTAGAGGGATAAATTCAAAAATAAACGTACACTGTGATAGAGTGCATCTATGTTTACCAAAAAATATTGGATAACATTTCGTGAAATTTTTATTTCATGGCAAAAATCTGAGTGGGACTGACTTGCGATTACACTTAACGTCAATGAGAAAAATAACCGCAAGTCAGTCACAATTCCATGACGATGATGCATTCGTTTAGCACAGTATTGAACAGTAGGAAGATACCATAGTCCCATAGAACGTTATTGTATGTTGCTGGATTTGTTCCGCTGGATCTAGAACAATGGCCGGAACATATTCAGGTGAGTATGGGTTTTCATAAGACCAGAGCGAAACGTGCCAAACCCACCATGCGATAAATCAATTCACATGAGAATTCAAACATAAGATCAATAAGAGTCATGATGAGTGACCAGCACCATGTTGGCCACACCCGGACATGTTTCGGATAATCCCAGAAAAATGGTAAATCCTTTTTAAATCAAAATCTATCAAGCGATACGTCAAATCACATGAGAATTCAAAGCCATATCCACTGGCGGTCAAACTGAGCACATCCGGACTTGTTCTAGATACCCTAGGGGAAGTGAACAAAATCTGTGTTGAGACAAATCTCATGATGCGATGTGTTGTCTTACAATTTTAATTCTATAAAATCAATCCTTAAAACATATCTTTGACGTTGTATTATAGTTTATTTAATAAAATTCTTTTTTTTCTAATGGGACTCACTTGCGGGTACTTTTCACTGTGGGACAATGGTATTGTTTTGGCTTGGTATTGTTTTCAATTTTTCTTGAACAAACCATCTTTTTTTCAATAGCACATCTCAAAAAACATAGAAAGATAAACTGAATAATGATGCTAACTCAAAATTGATAAAACTGCAGATGGGACTGACTTGCGATTACCGGCAGTATTGCACTATAATATAAAAGGAACTTGGGATTGAATACATGATTTTCTATTTTGTAAGCAAAATCGGTCGCCACAAGGCCACCGAGCTCCTTATTTCACAAAACATTTATGAGGTGTAGCGTGACTGGGTGACACCCATGGCGGGACCATGGGTGTCTTCCCTTATTATATGCTGCAAAACAAAAAAAAACTTTGAGCGAATTCAGGACAGTATCGAGAACTTCAGGATAATAAAAAAAGTAAGAGGTTGTATCCAAGATAAGACCGTAGATTTGACGTTGGGTTACGAAAGGTAGTTTTGATGTCACAGTAAAAGTATAGTATATACTATATTAAACTGAACATTATCAGAGAAAAAGTTCGATAGGTTGAAATTCGGAAGCAATTTGAGAGTTCTGTTTGTGAGGTGCTCTGTTGATGTCCATGTAGTACAAGCCAATCCTGGACAGTATGTCTTGGATACAAGCGCTTATTCTTTAGTTAACTCTTTTATCAGTCATTTGTGGTCCGCTGGGTTGGAATCTTGGAAGCCAGTTTAGAACAATGCTGTAGAAATTTGTCTTCGATGTTCTTGGAGATGATAGCGGTGCGGAAATGAAATACGTATTAGGGAAAACACATCAATCCCAAAATCACGACGAGCAACTGATCCGATCAGTGGTTGAGGGCAGCCTTGATAGCTAGCTGCTTGCGGGGAGCCTCTCGTTGTGTACTGGAGAACACCATCACTTACCACACGCGATGATTGAATGAACAGCGTCTGTTTAGACCGGATGGAATTCAATTTTGAAATCTGTGTTAGGGAAAGCGCTTTTTGCAGGCAATCGGTGTCCATTTTATGATTATAGAAACACTTGAATATTTGTGCAATTTTCAATGGTGACATTTTGAAAAATGGTAAATCCTTAATTCTAACAGATTTGCAGAAAAATTTCCTATCGATTCAAAATTAAAATCAATCATCAGACCACTTACATGCCGCGGCCGACTTTGGGTTCTGAAATTGCACCCCCAATGTTGCCTTAAAAATATATGGTATGTCAGATTTTAACATATGGGAACTGACATTCGATTGATAAACTTGACAAAACATATTTATTTATTTATTTATTTATTTATGACTAAACATCAACAGGCGTTATTGGCCCCAACGATGTAACCTAAACTAAACATGAAAAGTACAAAAAATAAACATCATTAAGTCGAATCAAGCTGAACTTTGCATTTGGTCCTAATGACATTCCCAGGTATTTTCAGCACATTGATCGATTAAATAAGCTTTTATCTAGAATCTATGACAACAAACACAAAAAGAAACGGTTATGTACTCAAGTTATTAACGAAAGAGTAAGTCAACGAAGATAATCGAACAATGTTATTTTGGACCTAATGTAATGCTCAGCTTGAAAATGTTTCAAAAAGACTCTTTATCATTTATATGGTGGTCTTGAAAAGGACCGTTTTGTCATGATGGTTGAGTAATGCTGAGCTAATAGGGTGTTCAAGACGGATGAGGCTGGCGAGCTGAATGTTGTTTGGAGCAAGGGTGACGCGCTTAGCATAGATGACCCACAGCGACACACGAAGAAACTAGTTTCGATCCATAGTGCAGCGGCTTCTTCCTCCTTCTATGGATGCTCATGTGGGCTCTGCAGCTCGCTGCTTGCAGGCTGCCTTTCGTTGTGTACTGGAGAACAATGTTCAACGCCACACGCCGAAAGCACTGCTGCTGCTGACACCGACGACCGGACACCATCACACACGGTAATTGAATGAGCACCGTTCAGTGAGACAGGATGGAAATCGATTTTTAAATCTGTGTTAGGGAAAGAATTGCAGGCAATCGGTGATAATTTTGATCACCATTGCAACAGTTGGACATTTGTGTATTTTTCAATAGTGACCTATTAAAAATTAAAAAAAATTATTCAGATTCGTAGATAAATTTCCAATCGTTTGACTTGTTTGGATTTAAAATCCATCTGCTATTGACAGTCATTGCCATTGGTCAAAACCTGACCCCTTTTCGTAATGTGATCGATTTTGGTTTTTTTTTAAATTGCACCCCAATATGTTGCTGAAAGACGTAATCCTACGTCAAAATCAGGATGAATCCAAGAACCTCAGGACAGTTCAATTAAAATCAAGGAAGTTAAAGTTACTTTACAGGCAAGAAGCTCAGCGATTTTCCGAAAACTTAAGCAAAGTTCCAACATCTACAGGGAAGAACTGAGATTTTAATGATTTTCAAGCTGTTTCATTATTTCCAGTGATGTGTTTTGAAGAAGACCTGATATCTTTAAAGTAGATCCATTAATTAATTGCTGGAACTTTCAAGAAGTTCCGGAGAATAATGGAATAATCCGAGAATTTCAGGAATGTTCTGAAAATTTCTGCAAATATTTCAGGCAAGTTCCCAGATTAACAGGAACGTTCATGGAACGCTAGAGAAGCTCCGAGAACTACTCGAAAAATTAGAAAAACTAAGAGAAAATTCTAGAACTTTTTGAAAATTTAGGAAACATTGATCATTACACTTCAGGCCAGTTCAATTATTCTGGAAAATTGCGGCAACTTTTAAAAACATCTGATAAATTCAAATCTAGAAAACATTATTGAAGTTCAGATATTTTTTTTTATTGCAGTTCCAGTAGGTATTTCAAAGTTTTACCGCGAACTGATAGCAGACACGTTCACGTTTAAATTAGGGAGAACAAAATTCTCTGTACAGTCCGAAATTACAATGATGGGCGCTCCATTAAAAACAATCAGTGAGCATCTACCTCCCAATTAACCATGACAGCACTGGTGAAATGAACTTAAGATAACAATGACAATGAAGCGATGCATCACATGCTTCCAACAGGTTTTGGCCGGTGAACTATAATTTATATCTTTCATAAGCATTCTGAAAGCATCCCTCCAACAGCGCCAATAGGTAGCCCTTAATCGATTATTCTCACCATCCCTCCAGGTACGTCCCGCTGCTGAACCCCCAGATGAAGACCTTCCCGGTCGACGGGGTGGTGCTGACCAATGATAACCTGTGCAACCAGTTCGTGTGTCAGATACGGCTGACCAATCTGGAGCGCCGTTCCGTTGGTGAGTATCGGTGTGAAATTTCCGGCGATGCACCGCAGTTCGCCCTGGCCAACGGCAGCCGAAACATGACCGTCGAAGTGCTGCCCCAGCACGATCCAATCATTAGTGGTCTCGCGGCAACCTACTATCCGGGGGAGGCGATTGAGGCCAATTGCACCTCGGACTTGTCCAGCCTCGGTACGAGCCTGTACTTTTTCGTGAACGAAAAAGCGGTGAGCATGAGTGCGATGTGATGCGAGCCGAAATTCCGAGTAAGCCAATTTATTGCCCTTTCTCAGATTCCTATCGAGTACCTTCAACCGCTGCAGGAGACCACTCTGGAGAGCGACAGTTTCCTATTGCGGTATCGAACGTTGGAGATGCACCTTCCGGTGGATAAACTTTTTCCCAAGGGGGTGGATCATGCGGCCTTGCACATCAAATGCATATCCGCCATCGATTCGTTGCGGACGGCCAGGCGCGAAACGACCACAGTTGTTGCCGTTCGGAGCCACCACTGGTCCTGGATCATCGCTAGCATGAGCAACGCCGGTGCCGGCGGTGTCCACCGGAGCAGATTTTTCCAGTGGAGTAACATCGGTAAGTCATTTTTCAGCAGCACATAAAAAAGCTATTACCTTCCTACCTACAACTCTGATTTGATTCGATTGGACAAATTTCATCAGCTGAGCCATCGCATCAGATTCGACCGTCACAAACTACCATAAATCAATCCTCCTTCCCCCCCGTCGGCCATTGCTTCCGTTCCGATGCCATCAGTCAAATCTCGCCTACATCCGGAGATCGGTGCCGATTACGGAGGGCGTGATTCTGCTTCTGAGCAGTGACTGCCCGTGAGTTGATGCAAACGAAGAAGATACGGGTAGCGATTTACGATTTATACTGCATCAGCAAGAGCGGTGCAGAGCTGAAACGCGGCTGCCAAAGTCGTAAATTTTGCCTTTCATTATCGACATCTCGGCATCAATCAGTTGGAAATTGATCAGCTGATGCCAGGGATGGAGGCTTTTGCGATTAGAAGGTGATTTGAGAGGCAAATTGAAATTGAAAGGATATCGGAGACTATGGCTTTCGACACAAAAGCCGGAGGCTTTGTCGAATCGGTAATGCGGCTCGTGACGAGTTCAAGGTTAATCGATGTCGATGGGTCGGAAATTTAAGACGGTTTGAAATTCAATTGATTTACTGGAGCTTTTTATGGCGACAAGATGGGTTACTCTTGTGTGCATGAATTGGATTTGGTTTGGCATGAACAAAAAACCTCTTCGAGCGGTTTTGAATGTTCAAGAAGAATTGTGGACACGGCTCCATTCTATCTATCTCAACGACTGAGGTATATTGCATTGCTATCTCTTTTTCTTACATGGAAATGTTACTCCATTATCCTCAAATCAATTAATAGGGGACTGTTACAAACCTTGTTTGAAGAAAAAACTCATAATTATTTTTTTTAAATCCGTAAAGATGGTATATCTCTGAATCCAAGCCAAGCTACTTTTCAAGTTTTATCATGGTTTTAAAGCTCTGTTCTGGTCTTCTTATTATTCTTTTTCTTCGCATTTCAAGCTTATTGCTCATCACTTATTAGCTCATTGCGTGCTCTCAACCGAGAGTTCCAGATGCATTAGCCTTCTTCAGTCTTTGTTAAAGTTCGAGAAGCAAACGCGACTGGTCTGTCCTTTCCTATACAGCCTTGCAATAAAACTACTCCGAGAGCAAAATTGCTTGCATCAGTAGTGAGAACGAATGGTTGATTGAAGTCAGGGTATTGCAATACATCACTTTGTGTAAGCAATTCCTTGCATTTTTTGAAGGTTTTCACAAATAAAGGTGTGTGTTCAATTACTTCACCTTTACGTAATTGAGCTGTAAGTGGCTTGGTAATTTTCGCAAAGTCGCGAATAAACCGCCGATAGTACCCGAGAATTCCAAGAAATCCCTTAAGTTGTTTTTGGTTTCTTGTTAAAGGCCACCTTCGATTTTATTGGGGTTCGGTTTGACTCCCTGATCGGTGACAATATGACCTAGGAAAGCTACTTCTTTTCTAACGAATTCACATTTGTCTAACTGTAATTTTAAATTTACTTTTTCAAGGGCTTTTAATATTTTTTTCCAAATTTTCTAAATGCTCCTGCAGAGAGGTAGAGAAAACGATAATATCATCCATATAAATGAGACAACATATTCCAATATATTCTCTGAGTACATGATCCATAACGCGCTGGAAAGTAGCTGGTGCGTTTTTTAGACCAAATGGCATACGCAAATACTCGTATAGACCATGATCTACTTGAAATGCTGTTTTTGGTACATCTCTGGGATCCACCTTGATTTGATGGAAACCTGAGGCCAAATCGAGCGTGCTAAAATATTGGCATTTACCCAGTTTATCCAGTATCTCTGTGATATTGGGTAAACGGTATTTGTCGTCTATAGTTTTAGCATTGAGCTTCCTATAGTTTACTAAACGCCATTTCCGTTCGCCAGATGCATCTGTCTTTTTTGGTACGATCCATATGGGTGATATCCAAGGGGATGTGCTAGGTCTAATGATACCTTGGTCGAGTATTTTTGAAATCTGTTTTTGTACTTCATCTTCATGGACAAACGGATTCCTGTAATTTTTAGTATAAGCAGGTAATTCGTCACATGTGTTTATAGAATGTTTAACTACGTTGGTAAATGACAAGTTATCACCGTCCGTGTAGAAAACATTGGGATATTTTCGAAGCAATCTAGTAATTTTAAGCGTTCTTCTGAATTGAGGTGATCAGTTCCTATTTTATTATTATTATTATTATTATTATTATTATTATTATTATTTGATATAATTCATCTGACACTTTTTTGTCTTAATGAATAACATAATGTAGGGTTCATACAAATATACATAAATAAAATTACACAAATTTAGTCAAGTATTACGAAAATGGTCAGTAAACCGTCGTTGCAGCGTGGACACCGGTACGTTGAAGTCGAATAAATGAAAAACTTCATCAAAGGTAGCTGACATAAATCTAACCGGATCATGCTGTCCATATAGGGTATTGCGGGGTTCAAACTGTAGGAAATTTCGTCGTCGTAGTAAACGTTCGGGGGCGTAGATATTCATTCTTGCTAGTAAGGATGGTGAATCAATGTCATTCCTGAGGATTTTAACGACGAACATCGCGTGAGCAACTTGACGTCTATTTTTCAGCGTTTCTATTCCGAGTAGTTGACAACGATCCTGGTATGGTGTCAGATGCTGAGGATGACGCCATGGAAGGTTCCTGAAAGCATAACGTACACACTTCCTCTGTACAGATTCGATTCGTGTAATCCAACTATCGTGATAAGGACACCAAACGATTGCTCCAAATTCCAGAATTGACCGTACTAGAGCACAGTACAATGACTTCAAACAGAAAACATCACGAGACACCACCGCGTCCTAGCAAGAAGTACGGTCGACTTGTTTCGCGCTCCGTTAATTTGGAAGTTTTCTCGCTATTATCTGACGTAAATAATCAGTTTTTCTCGCTTAGTGATTCCTGGCATAATTCCGGATAAATTTATCAAAAAGTGAGTTTTTTTTCTGAGAAGAAAGTGTGTTTTCGGAATCATCGAAAATTGTTTTTGCGATTGGCAATTCGCCAACCATTTTGCGCACCATCGGTGCGTGGTCACGCATACCTGTGCACACGGATCATCGTCATCAAGTGTCAGCATCTGCCTCCACATTCAAACCGCTCATCCATCATCGTGTGTGCAGCTGAGTGCCGAGCTTCATACAAGCACACACCAACGAAGACCGCCCGCACACGCGGATCGAAGATCATCAAAGCTGCGCGTCGCTCCGCTGCTGTGTAAACGCTCGGTGATAGTAGTATAGGATTATCAGATAAGTTTTTGTTCTTGTTTCTTTCTTTCTCCCATCTGTTAAATTTTAAGTTTGTGTTTCTGTGTTAGTATTTTTTTTTCTTCGTGTATTGTGTCCGAGTAATTTTGATTATCGTTGCAGTGGTAGAGCGTTTTTCGCTTCCACTAGTACGGCAAAATGGACATTTTGTCGGAAGACGAAATGGACGTTTTGTCGGAAGACGACACCACTTTGCCACGCGATAGCAAAAAGGGTCGAAAACGTCTGTCATCCCAGAAATCAGATGATGCCATCCCTGCTTCTCAGTCTGGTAATGGACAGGGACAGATAAGCCCCCGATCGCGAGCCTACCCAGAAGACTCGACTGGCCCATGGGTTGTTTACTTTCAGCCCAAAAAGAAACCTTTGAATGTAATGCAAATTACTAATGATCTGACGAAGCGGTTCTCGGCCGTGACCGAAATCTCGAAGGTGAGGTACAATAAACTTCGCGTTGTCGTCTCTAACCTGAAACAAGCTAACGAGATTGCTGCCTCCCAGCTCTTTACACTCGAGTATAGAGTGTACATTCCAGCTCGTAATGTGGAGATCGAAGGTGTGGTCACCGAAGCGAGTCTGACCCCCGAGATCTTGGCGAAGCAAGCGGTTGGCCGTTTCAAGAACCCCTTGCTTCCCACGGTTGAGATACTGGAAGTCCAGAAGTTGAACGCAGTATCTTTCAGCGAGGGTAAAAAGAGCTTTACCCCCACAGACTCGTTTCGGGTGACCTTTTCTGGTTCAGCCCTTCCTCACTACATCGAGTTGGGAAAACTTCGGCTACCTGTGCGTTTGTTTGTTCCTCGGGTCATGAACTGCCAAAACTGCAAACAGTTGGGACATACGGCCTCTCACTGTGGCAGCAAGGCACGCTGTTCCAAATGCGGGGAGAAGCACGAGGATGGCGCCTGCACAGTCACTGCACCAAAATGCGTGTACTGTAAGGGAACTCCTCATGGTCTCTCATCGTGCCCGGCGTACAAACAACGCGGGGAGAAACTAGAACGCTCTCTTAAGGAGCGTTCCAGGCAGTCTTTTGCAGCAATGCTAAAAACAGCCACACCATCAACCAACGACAAAAATCTCTTTGCTGTTTTGTCTGATGACGAGTCTGACTCTGACTTGGCTGAGGAGGGAGTTTCTTTCAGTTTTCCGGAAGGTTCTGCACGGAAACGAAAACGCATCCGTTCGCGAAAAGTTGCAGATAAGGAACCCCAAATCAGCTTGCCCAAATCAAGGAGTGATGGAAAAAAGGAAGTTTCAACTCCTCCTGGTTTCCGCAGAACTGATTATAACCAGAATTTTCCATCTCTCCCGGGGACATCAAAAACCCCTGATGGCCCATTTTTAAGAACAGAAGCCCCTTCTTCATCCGGGTTGTTCTCATTTGATAAAATTGTGGACGATATTCTCAAGTACCTCAATATTTCTGATCCTCTCAAAAGCATTGTTCTGGCATAACTCTCTTGAAGCAATTGACATTGAAGTGGCCCCTCATTGCAGCAATCATTTCCTTCGATGGATAATTTTCCAAACGAGGTCGGGGATTTGATCACTGTTCTACAGTGGAATTGTCGAAGTCTCATTCCTAAATTAGATTCTTTTAAGTTTTTAATTCACAATAATGATTGTGATGCATTTGCTGTTTGTGAAACTTGGCTCTCTTCAGATATCGATCTTCCTTTTTATGATTTTAACATTATTCGATTGGATCGTGAGGATTCGCGTGGAGGAGGGGTACTTTTGGGGATCAAAAAGTGCCATTCCTTCTATAGAGTGAATCTTCCACAATTTCCAGGTATTGAAGTTGTTGCATGTCAGACTATTATTAAAGGTAAGAGCCTTTGTATTGCTTCTGTTTATATTCCTCCTAGAGCCGTTGTTAATCGAAAACAACTTTCAGATATCTGTTCGGTACTTCCTGCTCCACGGTTGATTATGGGAGATTTTAATTCCCACGGTACAGGCTGGGGGGAACTGTATGATGACAACCGTTCTACTTTGATATATGACCTCTGCGACAGCTTTAATATGACAATTCTTAACAATGGAGAAGTAACACGTTTGGCTGGCCCATCCTCGAATGGAAGTAGATTAGACCTCACACTTTGCTCTAACTCATTATCGTTGGATTGCACGTGGAATGTGATCCAAGATCCCCACGGTAGTGATCACTTACCGATCAAAGTTTCAGTTGCCAGTGGGTTCAATCCGTCGGAACCCGTTAACGTCGCGTACGATCTTACCCGTAATATCGATTGGACAAAGTTCAAGAATGTGATAGAAGATGCCCTAACGTCGGTAGAAGGGCTTCCACCGTTGGAGGAATATAACCTCCTCTCCAATCTGATCTTGGACAGCGCGCTTCAAGCTCAAACTCGGCCGGTTCCTGGAACGTCTTTCCGTAGGAAACCTCCTGCCCCTTGGTGGGACCAGCAATGCACTGAGGTTTATCGTAAAAAGTCCGACGCGTTTAAGCTTTTCCGGAAACGTGGAACACCCGTACATTTCGAAGCGTACTCGGATCTTGAACGCGAACTCAAGAGCCTCATCAAAGCCAAGAAACGCGGATACTGGCGGCAATTCGTGGACGGATTATCGCGCGAAACGTCGATGAATACGCTTTGGAATGCGGCGCGAAGGATGCGTAACCGGTCTTCAAACAACGAGAGCGAGGAGTACTCCGATAGTTGGATTCTCAAGTTCGCGCGAAAAGTATGTCCTGATTCTGTGCCGGCACAGATGATTCCTCGCGAAACGACGAATTCGGTAGACGAGATCAGCCAGCCTTTTTCAATGCTGGAGCTCTCACTCGCACTCCTTTCGTGTGGCAATTCGGCTCCGGGGGCTGATAGAATCAAGTTCAACTTGTTGAAGAACCTCCCAGACGTCGCTAAGAGGCGCATGTTGAACTTGTTTGGTCAGTTCCTGGAGCTTAATATTGTTCCGGATGATTGGAGGCGGGTGAGAGTTATAGCCATTAAAAAGCCTGGAAAACCCGCGTCAGATCACAATTCGTATCGTCCCATTGCGATGTTATCGTGTATTCGAAAATTGTTGGAGAAAATGATCCTTTTTCGCCTGGACAAATGGGTTGAGTTGAACCACCTACTCTCAGATACTCAATTTGGTTTCCGTAGGGGCAAGGGAACGAACGACTGTCTCGCGTTGCTTTCCACTGAAATTCAGTTGGCTTTTGCTAATAAAGAGCAAATGGCTTCTGTCTTCTTGGATATTAAGGGGGCTTTTGATTCAGTATCGGTTGAAGTCCTTTCAGACAAACTCCACGCTTGTGGCCTTTCTCCATTAATTAATAACTTATTGTACAATTTGCTGTCAGAGAAACATATGAGCTTTTCTCATGGAAACTCTACAGCTTCACGATTTAGCTACATGGGCCTCCCCCAGGGCTCATGTTTAAGCCCCCTTCTGTATAATTTCTACGTCAGAGAAATTGACAATTGTCTAAGTGACAACTGCACGTTGAGACAACTTGCAGATGACGGAGTAGTGTCTATGACAGGGCCCAGAGAGGCCGACCTGCAAGGACCCTTACAGGATACCTTAGACAATTTGTCTACTTGGGCTATCCAGCTAGGTATCGAATTCTCCACGGAGAAAACTGAGTTGGTCGTTTTTTCTAGGAAGCATAGCCCAGCACAACCAAAGCTTCAACTTTTGGGTAAACCGATCACTCATTCTATGTCCTTCAAATATCTTGGGGTCTGGTTCGATTCAAAATGCACCTGGAAATCCCACATTGAGTATCTGAAGCGGAAATGCCAACAAAGGATCAATTTTCTCCGAACAATTACCGGAACGTGGTGGGGAGCCCATCCGCAAGATCTTCTAACGTTGTACCGGACAACGATTTTATCGGTTTTAGAGTACGGTAGTTTTTGCTTCCAGTCGGCGGCTAAAACGCACATCATCAAACTGGAACGGATCCAGTATCGCTGTCTTCGTATCGCGTTAGGATGCATGCACTCGACTCATACGATGAGTCTCGAAGTGTTAGCGGGCATGTTGCCACTCTCTGATCGGTTTTCGGAATTATCCCTCAGGCTCCTCACCCGTTGTGAAATTATGAACCCACTGGTGATTGCAAACTTTGAGAAGCTTCTTGAGCTAAACCCTCAAACTCGTTTTATGTCATTGTACTACGTGTACATAACACAGGATGTCAGCCCTTCGCAGCATAATCCCTATCGTATTTGCTTCTCCGACTTCGACAGTTCTGTTCATTTTGATTTATCAATGACGCAAGAGATTCGCGGAATCCCAGAGCATCATCGTTCCATGATTGCTCCGTCAATTTTCGCTGCAAAGTTTGGCCAAGTTGATTCCGCAAGATCGTTCTTCACAGATGGATCACTAATAGAGGCGTCCGCTGGTTTTGGTATTTATAACGAATTTCATAGCGCCTCTCTAATGCTTCATGCTCCTTGTTCCGTATATGTTGCGGAACTGGCGGCAATACATTATACGCTAGAAACGATCGCCTCACTTGCACCAGATCATTATTTTATTTTTACGGATAGTCTCAGTTCTGTCGAGGCTATTCGCTCCATGAAGCCGGTAAAGCACTCCTCGTATTTTCTCACGAAAACACGAGAGCTTTTGAGTGCTTTATCTTTAAGATCTTTTGTCATCACCTTTGCATGGGTCCCATCTCATTGCTCGATTCCGGGCAATGAGAAGGCGGACTCGCTTGCAAAGGTGGGCGCTATGGAAGGCGATATTTACGATCGACAAATCGCCTACGACGAATTTTTCTTCATTTATCGTCAACAGTCACTCGCCAGCTGGCAAAATAAATGGAGTGAAGGGAGTTTGGGACGATGGTTATATTCAATCATCCCTAAGGTGTCGAAGTGTCCTTGGTTCAAGGGGTTGGATGTGGGTCGAGACTTCATTCGTATGATGTCTCGCCTCATGTCCAATCACTACTCGTTAAACGCTCACTTGTTCCGTGTTGAGCTGGGGGACAGTAATCTCTGTGAATGTGGACAAGGTTACCAGGACGCAGATCACATTATTTGGTCATGTGCTGAGCACCGTGGAGTCAGATCCGAGTTGTACGATTCCCTTCGGGCTCGAGGTAGACAACCTAATGTTCCAGTTCGGGATATTTTGGCTAGACGCGATCTGGAGTTTATGCAACTCATATATGTTTTCTTGAAGAATATTAACCATAGATTGTAAGTTTGATTAACCTTGTGTTTAGTTTGTGTTTTGTATGTGTGTGTGTATTTTTTTTTTGTAGATTTGTTTCTGTAATAATTGTATAATTACAGAGTTGATATAACGTCGATAGGATTAAGTATATCTTTTAGAAATAGTGAAATTTTTGAATCATAAATCATATTCCAAATCTCCTTTTCCCTCTCCCGATCCAAACAATTGTCATCCACTAACCTCGAGAAGACCGCGAGTAATCGGTTCCAATCCTTTAATTTTAGATTTAAGACATTTATAATGTATAAAGAAAATGATAACTTGGCTCTGTAAAGTTTATTCGATTGAGCCTGTACAAATAAAGTAATTAACAAAAAAAAAAAAAAGAAAACATCACGAAATCCACTAGCAATTTTATTTGCTCTAGAGATGATGTCATCATAGTGGAACCGGAAAGTGAGTTCTTGATCGAGACTAACTCCCAAGTCTCGAATACGTTGTACCCGCGCTAGAGGTTGCCCGGATAACGAATATGGATATACGATTGGCTTGAACTTTCTGCTGAACGTGATTACCTGACATTTCTCGATACTGAGAGTCATACAGTTCCTTGTACACCAGTTTTCGAAGGAATTCAAGATATTCTGCAGTTCGAGACAGTCTTCAAAGCTGTTTACAATGACGTAGACTTTAGCATCATCAGCATAGAAAAGTCGCACTCCCGGTGGCAGAATCAGTGACACATCGTTGATAAACAAGGAGAACAACAGTGGTCCCAGGTTGCTCCCTTGTGGTACGCCAGATTGATTAACGAACATCTCCGATTGACTTGAACCGATTTTTACACACAAGGATCTGTTGGTTAGGTACGACCTGAACCAATCCACTGAAGCAGACGTTACACCAATCTTCTCCAGCTTCTTCAGAAGGATGTTATGATCAACCCGATCGAAAGCAGCCTTCAGGTCCATGTGAACAGCGTCCACCTGCTTCCCAGAATCGACTGCTTGAATGCACAGAGAGGTAAATTCAGCAAGGTTTGTAGCAACCGACCTTTTTGGATAGAATCCATGCTGATCAACCGAAATGTAATGTTTAGAGTGGGCAAAAAGAACGTCGTTCACGATGATTTCTTTTAACAAAGTAGGCGTTGGATTGCTGTCTTGAACACTCCAATCAATTTTCTAGCGTTATTCCATATCAAAACACTGAAGAGAGCAGTCATACCAAGATAACTTTATCGTTAATAAAACTTGTTCATTGTTAAGTGTTGTCCTGGTTATTTCCTGTCCGCCCCATCCGCACCGTATTCCTTTAGGTTATGGGCTCGTCTACGAAGGAAGGCTCTGGAATTCCGCAGCTTAACGGATCGAACTTTGAGAACTGGCGTTTTCGCGTTCAACTCTACCTGGATGCGGCGGAAGTTTCAGAAGCGCTTACGGGGCAAGTTCCTGGTGCAACGGATGCTGGAAGAGCGAAGTTTATGCAGACAGATCGGAAAGCGAAGTCACTACTGGTCGGATTCCTTTCCGATGAATGTCTTGGCATAGTACGGGACAAGGAGACGGCTCGCGATATGTGGAAGGCACTCGAAGACACCTTCGCGAAGAAGTCTGTGGCAAGTCAGACTCTGTTACGGAAGCAACTGGCAAGACTTCGGGTGAAGGAGGGTACTTCAATGCGGCATCATTTCCAGCAGTTCGACGACATCGTACGGCAGCTCAAGACCGCTGGTGCGAAATTGGAGGAGAACGATACGGTATCACAGTTATTTTTGACCCTTCCCGACAGCTACGACTCCATGGTAACAGCTTTAGAGAATATAAACGAAAAGGACCTGACGTTGGAAACCGTGAAGCAACGATTGTTGGCGGAGGAATCCAAGCGGTCTGATCGGATGGAAGATTCTTGTGAAGATAGGAGTGCAGCGTTTGTCGGAGGACGAAATAAGAAGACCAAAAAGTTTACCGGAAAATGCCATCGTTGCGGAAAGGTGGGACATATGCAAAAAGATTGCTATGTTAAGAAGCCAGAAGGTAAAGTGAATGCGGCCGTTAACAGCAAATCAGTTTCATTCATGGTGAACAAAATGCCGACGAAGACGGAACATAAGAGGTCAGTTTTCGTTGTGGATTCTGGATGCAGCGACCATCTGGTGAACACTTTGGAATGCATGCAGTCGGTGAGGAAACTCAAACAACCGTTCGTGATCGATGTAGCCAAAGATGGTGTTTCACTTTGCGTGTATCTATGTGATGAAGAAGAAGTCCGAGGTTTTTGGTCGTTTTCAAGAATACGAAGCGATGGTGACCGCCCAGTTCGAAAAACGAATCAGCAAGCTAACCGTGGATCAAGGGCGTGAGTACGGCTCTAAGGGACAAGAAGCATTCTACAAGCGAAAGGGGATTCAAATCCAGCCAACCGTAGCATATTCTCCGCAACAGAACGGAGTTGCCGAGAGGTTCAATCGAACGCTAATTGAAAAGGTAAGGACAATGCTGATCGACTCGAATATGCCCAAGTACATGTGGTCGGAAGCAGTGCTTACCGGTACGTATATATTAAATCGTTGTCCTACTGCTGCTCTATCGGACAACCGTACGCCTGCTGAGTATTGGACCGGTGTGAAACCTGATCTATCGAAATTGAGGATTTTCGGATGCAAAGCATTTGCATGGGTGCCAGGTCAACTCCGGAAAAAGCTGGACAACAAGAGTCGCGAGGCGGTGATGGTGGGCTATGCTCCCAACGGATACCGCCTTTGGGATAGAACGTCAAGAAAAATCCTCGTAGCCCGTGACATCAAATTTGACGAGAATTCATTACCGTACGTTAAAGAAGACAGTCAAGATTCGAGGGTACCGTTGGTGATTCCAATGCTGTATCCGGCCGTCGAAGATGACCAGCAAGCTGAATTGGAAGAGCAGCCAGATGACCAGCAAGTTGAGTTCGAAGACGCGATACCTGTGCTAAGTGATGACGAGGATGAGGTTGAACTAGACGAACAACCTGAGGAGCAACTTGAAAACCTGGGGCGCTCCCTTCACAATCAAGAGGTGAAGACTGTTCAGAGTCAAACACTAGGCGTGGTGAACGGGAGTGCAGGCTCCCAGGTAAGTTTCTTGTCTTTCTAACTGGGTTCAGAGCAACGTCTGCTGGAAAAATTTCAACATTCCCAGATTTCCCGGATTCGTACGATGAAATCAACGCGCGGAATGACCAAAAACTGTGGCTGGATGCAATCGATGAAGAACTGAAATCCCTGGAGGCCAACAAGGTATGGGAATTGGTGCCATGCCCAACCGGCGTCAAACCGCTGCAGTCAAAGTGGATCTTCCGCACGAAAGAGGATGAAGAAGGAAACCCTGTGTGCTATAAAGCAAGGTTGGTCGTCAAAGGTTTCTTGCAGAAAGCCGGTTTGGACTACAACGAAACCTACGCACCTGTGGCGAAGCTGACGACAATCCGTATTGTGCTGGCTGTCGGTGTTCAAAAAGGGTTCCATTTCCACCAAATGGATGTGAAGACGGCGTTTCTTCGCGGTGAGCTGCAAGAGAAAATATTCATGGCGGTTCCGAACGGCGTCAAGGCAAGAGCTGGCACGGTGTGCAAATTGAAAAAGAGTCTGTATGGCTTGAAGCAGTCCCCTCGCTGCTGAAACGAGAAGTTCAATCAAGCGCTGCTGAAGTTAGGTTTTATTCGTTCCAAGCACGATTATTGCCTGTACACCCGTACCGACGAGAGGGGGGAAGATGCCATTTTCGTCGTACTATATGTTGATGACCTTCTCATAGCGGGAGCGAAGCTGTCAACAATTTTGAAATTGAAGAACGAATTATCCCGGATGTTCGCCATGACCGACTGTGGAGAGCTTAGCCATTTCCTTGGCATGAAGATACGCTACAATCGACAAGACGGAAAGATGATGCTGTCTCAAGAAGCAAGCCTAGAAAAGATCTTCCAGAAGTTTGGCATGTTGGAATGCAATCCTACAAGGACCCCGATGGAGAAAGGGTTGCAACTTTATCGTCAAGTTTCCGAAGCTAATGGAGTACCGTATCGTGAGCTACTGGGAAGTTTAATGTATGTGATGGTATCAACGAGATCGGACATTTGCTATCCTGTCGGGTACCTGGGGAGATTCCAAGCTCAACCCGGACAACAGCACTGGACCGCGCTCAAGCGAGTAGTGCGTTACCTGAGCGGGACGATGGATCATTGCTTGACTTTAACCCGGGATGTTCAAGCAAAACCACTAGTTGGGTTCGCGGATGCAGACTGGGCTACCGATACCGAGGACAGGAAGTCAGTGAGCGGATTTGTCTTCCAGTTGTTTGGATCGACTGTTGCCTGGTCTAGTAAAAAACAAACGACGGTCGCCACTTCATCAAGTGAAGCAGAGTATGTGGCGTTAAGCGCTGCAGCATCGGAAGCAATATGGTTGATTGGTGTCCTAGACGATTTGGGTGAAAAGCAGATCGAGCCAGTTGCCATATATGAAGACAATCGTGGGTGCATCGGCATGGCTAAGAACGTGGAGAGCAAGAGAGTGAAGCATATTGATATCAAACATCATTTTCTTCGGGATCTTGTCACCGCTGGGAAGCTGCTGATAGAACCAATTGCAAGTGAGAACCAATTAGCTGACTTCTTTACCAAGTCCTTGGACGCTAGCCGATTCGAGGAATTAAGGACGAAGCTAGGAGTATCCAAACGAGAGGGGGTGTTAACAAAGTAGGCGTTGGATTGCTGTCTTGAACACTCCAATCAATTTTCTAGCGTTATTCCATATCAAGACACTGAAGAGAGCAGTCATATCAAGATAACTTTATCGTTAATAAAACTTGTTCATTGTTAAGTGTTGTCCTGGTTATTTCCTGTCCGCCCCATCCGCACCGTATTCCTTTAATTTCAAATACCTTTGAACATGCACACAAGAAGGTTATGCCACGGTAATTGCTGACATCTCGTTTATCCCCCTTTTTGAAAACTGGAAACAAGAATGATGATTTCCAATTCGAGGGAAACACTCCTTGTTGAAACGAAAGGTTGAAGAGTTTCATCAAAGGTTGACATAGCGCAGAAGTACATCTTTTCAGCATCGCTGAAGGAATTCCGTCAGGTCCAACAGATAGCGAGAATTTCAGTTTACTTATTGCCCTCGCAACCTCATTTTCATCGATGTAGAAATTGTCGAAGTCCAAGACGTCCTGTGGAGTATCTCGAACTGCCTCTTCAACTTGAGCAGGTTGCGCAGCGAAATTATTGAAGGACACTTTGAATTGGGATGCAAAGAGTTCACATTTTTCAGCAGTTGAGTCAGCAGAGAGATTTCCTAGATACATTGACGAAGGAAGACCCTCTTCGTTACGTTTAGATTTGACAAACGACCAAAATTGCTTCGGGTTGGTACGTAGGTTGCGCTGCAATAGGCAGTGCGTTCTGGTATCGGTGATAGAACATTAGAGATGTCATCGATGCATGGAGTAGAGTATTCACTAGGTTCGCCGTGTCTGCATCCAATTTTGTCAGGCGAAGGCAAGATGCAGTGTTCTTGCAATCCTTCTGAAGTGGAAGGTTGGAAGACCCCGTCACCAAGCTCAACTGCAGGGCCAGAACGTCTACGATAGCAGCAACCAGCAAGCGCGACTGAGTCGAGTGGATCAGGGGCTTCCATTAGGCAACAGGCCGTGCATTCTGGTTTGGAGAGTTTTTTTTTTTTTTTTTTTTTTTTTTTTTTTTTTTTTTTTTATTATGGTCATTTTAACACTCTTGGGTCATTCGTGACTTGTCCGGGGGTGAGATTTGAACTCGTGACTTTGGCGTGAGAGGTATGGATGTTAACCACTACGCCGGGGTCGCCCCCCTGGTTTGGAGAGTTTATTCGTGTGATGATAAGCTTTGATGAAATGGGAGAGGCGAAATGCTGTGCTGGAACACGAAAAGTCATCAGGCAATGGAATGATTCTATCGAACACATACTTCCCTGAAAAAGGAGGTTGGAAGCCCCCATCACCATTTTCGACCGCAGGTCCAGAACGGCTAAGATGACAGGAACCAGCAAGCGCGACTGGGTCGATAGGCTTAGGGGCTTCCATAAGGTGACAGGCAGTGCGTTCTGGATTGACAGGAACATTGAGTACGACGACGTCCGATGTGAGCAGCTTGTAAGTATTGGTACAGGTGTGTGCAGCGATAACACGTTGCTTATCAATCAAGTGTTTCCTGATGATCGCGAGCTCGAGTAGTTTTTTTTCACGAGATTCGAAGGTTCGGATTTCGACTCCTTCTGGACAGTACCATCTATCCTCAACGACGGTTTGAGCGTTCCTTGGTACAGTGGCTTTGAAGGACACAAATGTTAGGTCACGCTGATCCTTACCCCTGGGAATTAGCTTTACTACTTTCACCATGGAGGGGTCGACGTTGGTAATATCACAGATGTGATCCCGAATAGCGACTTCGGTTTGATCTGGTGCGAAAGGTGTCACGTAGTATGCAACTTGGTGTTCGTCAATTTTCAGCTGAGGCTCTTTTCGAGCAACCTTGAGTGAATTGAAGCCGGTTGATACCGATAATGGAATACGGATCCAGGTTGCCCAGTGATTTGTTGCTGAGGTGTAATTGAAGTGGAGTTCATCAGGTTCGTTGTTTGATTGGTAGGATTAGCAGATGTAACTGGTCTCGATTCAGCAGTGGCGTTAGCAGTGGCACCGGTGTCGGTGGACTTCAGATTTGATTGTTGAGACGATGTGCTTTTGGAATTTCAACATACGATTTGCACACGTTTGTTACCAACGATGAATTTGTCAGCTGGTTGATGAATGGTACTGTTAATATCATCGAGAACCTCGAAGAAAGAGGTATCATCGCATGATCTGGAACGATCGAGAGGATCAATCGAATCATCAAGTGTGAGTTGATCGATTGTCCTGTGAAAGGCGGCTTGATCCAACGAAAGGTTGGATGCTCTTTTCTTCTGGTCAAAAAGAATTCCGTTAATGGTTCGAAGATTCTCTCCATAGTTTCCCAGTCTTGTGTCCATCGAATCCATCCTGATGAGAAGCTCACGTAATGCCTTCATGATGATCTTGTCACGGTCATAAACAGCAGGCTCGAAGTTCAGTCGACAAGCCTGACAGAACCATAGGAGTCCCACTTGAGCAGACCATGACGCAAGATGACTTACACTCCTACACAGCTTGGATGGTATCGCCGGTTACATGATCCACTGCAAACTATCAACTTGCTTGAGCTTAACGTTTTGTTGCATACGTTGCAATTCTCCATGACTTGAAGCTATGTTTGTCTATGGTGTATGATGTGTTACGCCTTTGGCTATTCTTCACGGGCTGCACGAGTCGATGTAGTGGTACGTGTGGGTATGAATACTGCTATGAAAACGATTGTCCGCTACTCTTTTCTCGGAAAAATCGACGTGGAGGTTAGATGAATGGCGCGTCGGAGGAATCAAACAATACACAAAGAACACTTCACTGCGTTGGCACATAAAAAGCCCAAAATCACTTCCAATCAAAAATTCACGACGAAAACTTCAGCTTTTATACACAACTACGACACTCCGTGATTGAAATCGGCACAGACGGATAATTAATTTGGTAAACAAACACAATTAAACGTGAAAAACTACTTCGTCTACAATGATGCGTGGCTCATAGTATTGACAGCTGTGAACGGACCTCGAGTTCTCACCTCTTTTCCGATATCTTGTGCTATTTTAGTAATTGTAGGGGGAACTTTTGATGGGAAATCTATTACTTCAAAGTTATTGTATTCATATGATTCTGAAGTAGCATACAGTACAGTACTACCGAGGTACATAGAATTTCGAATGCTGAGACTTTAGAACAAATGCCCAACAAAATATTCAATTTTTTCAGGCAAAAATCGTTGCAATCCTCAATTGCAACGATTAATTCCCTTTCTACTTAGGGGAAATGTTGGCTTCGGCAATACCTTAACCTATTATCGTCAGAGGGGTTAACAACATCCTTGAGAGCTCAATTTTGGCATGCGGATACATTGTGTTTCAGAGCATCTATTGGCCAAATTTGAGTGCTCCAGGACTTTGTTTACCCCCTGACGATAATAGGTTAAGGTATTGCCGAAGCCGACATTTCCCCTAGATAAGATTTAGTTTTAAGGTGTCAATTGATATACTGACAACCAGGTATAGAAAACAAATTTGAATTCGGAACATATAATGTTTCCATTTGGCATACTTTCCTGATAAATGGAAAAATGCAAAAGTTTTTCCAATTTTGAAGCCGGATAAAAATCCAGCTCAAGCTTCTAGCTATTTACCGTCCAATAAGTTTGATTTCTTAAGAAAGTAAACTTTTTGAAAAGATAATTGTAAATAGAATGATGCTTCACATCAATACGAACTCAATTTTTGCAGATGAGCAGTTTGGATTTCACCATGGGCATTCAACTACTCATCAACTTTTAAGAGTTACCAATTTAATTCGTTCAAACAAATCTGAAGGCCACTCAACTGGAGTTGCTCTTCAAGACATAGAAAAAGCATTCAAGAGTGTTTGACATGGAGGTTTGATTGCTAAATTGAAAATGTTTAATTTTCCACTTTATATTATGAAATTAGTTCAAAATTATTTAACTGACAGAACTCTGCAGGTAAATTATCAAAATTCCAAATCTAATCGACTACCTGTTAGAGCAGGAGTTCCTCAGGGTAGCATTCTTGGGCCTATATTGTATAACATTTTCACTTCGGACCTCCCTGATTTGCCTCAGGGTTGCCACAAATCTTTGTTCGCTGATGACACAGGCATTTCCGCTAGAGGAAGAAGTCTTCGTGTTATTTGCAGCAGACTGCAGAAAAGTTTAGATATTTTCTCTTCTTATTTACAAAAATGGAAGATTTCTCCCAACGCTTCCAAAACTCAACTTATAATATTTCCACATAAGCCTAGAGCTTCCTTTTTGAAACCTAGTAGTAGTCACATAGTCACTATGAACGGAGTTTCAATTTCCTGGTCAAACCAAGTGAAATATTTTGGACTAGTACTTGACCAAAAATTTACTTTTATTGATCACATTGAGGGCATTCAAGCCAAATTTAACAAATATATAAAATGTTTGTATCCTCTTATAAACAGTAAATCCAAACTTTGCCTGACGAATAAACTTCTAATATTTAAACAAGTTTTTAGACCGGTCATGCTTTACGCTGTGCCAATATGGTCTTGTTGTTGCACTACCAGGAAAAAAGCACTTCAAAGGATTCAGAGCAAAGTTCTGAAAATGATTTTGAAGTTGCCTCCCTGGTACAGTACTACCGAAGTATTTACATAGAATTTCGAATGTTGAGACTTTAGAACAAATGTCCAACAAAATAATGAATAATTTTAGGCAAAAATCGTTGCAATCCTCAATTGCAACGATTAATTCCCTTTATACTTACATAAGATTTAGTTTTAGTTTTTAGTTTTAAGATTTCAATTGTTATACTGACATGCAGGTTAAAAAGTAGAAGGGTCTGTGCCTAGGGGCACGAACGGAAGCTTGACGTAGGACCGCTAGGGGACAGAATAAATGTGAAGAGCATTAAGTTCTTTTAATTGATCAAATCAGGCATAACATTTGATAACGGCACAAAAGCATTTGTAAACAAACATTCTAAGGCCCTTTACACGCGAACTAAAGTACGCCCACGCAAACCAATACCACTTTCGGAATGGTGATAGTTGTCCCTATGCGATGATGTTGTTGGTTTGCGTGGGCGTACTTTGGTTCGCGTGTAAAGGGCCTTAGAAGGTTTGTTTACAAATGCTTTTGTGCCGTTATCAAATTTTATGCCTGAAATATCTATTATCTCAACTCTTTCCGTTTTTGGCGATTCAAATTTGTAGTAATCTTTTTCAAAAAGAAAGTTGATTACGAGAATCAATCAAAATCACTTGCACCCCTGCTTCCAAGTTTGTGTGGTCGTTGGGGGCTTGTGGTTCTGAATATGGACAAACAAGAACAGATAAATTCTATTCCAACTCTTTACTGATGCGCCCTTGATGGCCCTGAAAAGGGCCGTTTTATTGAAGAGGACATCCATGGCCACTTACGCTTGGCGTGTTTAGAGTAGGTGACAGCATCACGGACCTCATTTTCCACGAACACCTTCAGCACACCTCGTAGATCAGACCGGAGATACGTCAGACACTGCTACGGCAAGCCAGACGACGGATGGTGGTTATCTCGAAGAATTTGCGATGACGATTGGCACCTCCTTTGCCACGACCAGCCACGACCTACTGCTGCTATTGCTGACCACGCCGTCCGAAGCGAAAATGAGCTGATACCAGTAGTAGTAAAATTTACGTTTATTTTCTGGGTTTTATGTTTCAACATTTGATTTAACATTTCAATTGGTTAGCCTTTGGCTCTTCATCTTTGTTCTAGTTAATTGGTTATTCTAATGTGATGATTGCGTTTAGCGCTAATTTACAGGATACCCTTTGTGGGATTGTTTTGGTTTGAATTTAAAAATTTGATAACCTACCTACTTGAGCACCTAACTACTTATACTAGGTTGCCAAATCACGAATGATCTGGTGGTTTGATCGCAGACAGGCGACTCTGAACCTTTCCAGCGTGGAAGTCTTTCGCTCCTCGAGTGTTTGAAGACCGGCCAGGTGGTGAATCTCAGAATTACGAGTTCGCGGTGGACTGTTAAGGATCATTCTGAGGATCTTGTTTTGGATCCTCTGAAGCTTTAAGTGGTGGCACTTTGCACAACTCTCCCAGATTGGCATACCATACTGAATAGCCGGCAGAATGATTTGCTTGTGGACAGCAAGCTTGTTTTTGAGGGACAGGGTGGACTTCCTGTTTATCAGAGGGTAGAGCGACCTGATCAAGATGTTACACTTGGTGGATGTCTTGTCCACATGGGATCGGAATAGCAATTTGCTATCGAGGGTGAGACCAAGGTAGACTACTTCACTCGACCATTCAATGGGAGTGCTATCAAGATGGATCTTGACGTTAGCAGGCGGAACAAGCCGAGGTGAATACGAATGTGGAAACAGAATGGTTTGTGTTTTAGCTGCATTGATACAAATCTTCCAGCTCTTAAAATAGTCGGACAAAACATCCAGGCCTGATTGTAGTTTACTCGCCAGAGCACGGATCACTCGACCCTTATAGATGATGGAGGTGTCATCTGCGAACATTGACAGGATACCACCACCCGGCAGGGGAGGAACGTCTGACGTGAAAATGTTGAATAGGATAGGCCCAAGCAGGCTACCTTGAGGGACCCCTGTATCAACGTTGAACGTATCAGAGGAGACATTGTTCAAGTAGACCTGGAATGATCTGCCCGACAAGTAGTTTTTGATGATCTTCACGAGGTAGATCGGAAAGTTGTATCGATGCAGCTTGTACACTAGACCATCATGCCAGACATTGTCGAACGCCTTCTCGACGTCCAACAATGCCATGGCAGATGTATTGGAAACGGACTTGTTCCGCTTGATGATGTTAGTAACCCGTGCGAGTTGGTGGATGGTAGAGTGGCCTTTCCTAAACCCGAATTGCTCTTTGAGAAAGATGTTATTATCATTTGAAAACACCAGCAGACGGCTGAGTATCAATTTTTCGAATAGCTTCGAGATGGAGGACAAGAGGCTGATGGGGCGATAGCTTTTGGCACTGGTAGGGTCTTTGCCAAGTTTGTGAATTGGAATAACTTTGGCTAACTTCCAGCATGCAGGGAAGTAGCCAAGCATTAAACACTTGTTGAAGACCACTGCAAGGTGCTTGAAGAAGTCAACACTCAAGTTTTTCAGCTCGAGGTTGACCACTCCATCGACACCAGCGGCCTTCATGTTCTTTGTTGATTTAACCGCTGCTATCACCTCATCAGCCGATATTCTACTTTCGTCAGGGACAACTACGGGGGTGGCAGCGACACTAGCCATTGCCTGTAATACTGCAGGCTCGTGGGGACTCACCATGGCGTGGCCAAGGTTATGTGAATTTACAAAGTGTTGTCCAAGAGCATTGGCCTTTTCAAATGGGGTTATTAGTAAAGATGGGTCCGAATTTTGGTAAGGAGAGGAAAGGGGAGGAATGGGCCTCGGCTTATTTTTCAAAATCTTTGCCATTTTCCAGAATGGCTTAGCACAATCTGGGAGAGAGCGAATCTTGTTTGCAAAATCGATATTTCTGAGATCCACCATCCTGGCTTGGATGATTTTGTTCAAACGGTTGCAATTGGTCTTCAGGTTAGGCAGCCCAGTACGCTGGTACTGCCTACGAATCGTGTTGCGGAGTCTAATGAGGTCTTTAGTAGGCCTGTCAAGGTTCAGAGTATTACTCACCTGTCTGGATACTGGCACATGTAGCTCCCTGGCCCGGGAAATTGCTTGATCGATGGAGCGCAGACACCGGTCAACATCTTCGGACGATTCCGGTTGGACATCGTAGTCTACAGCGGTGTCGACGCAATGTTGGAACTGACCCCAGTCAACACGATGATAGTTGCGCCGGAAAGCTTCAAATCGATTTACGGAGGATCCCACCTCAGTCACCACCGGGTAGTGGTCCGAGCTGAGTTCCTGATAGGTGATAGGTTGAGCGATGTTGTTGCCCATGTTGCTGATGAAGATATCGATGGTAGCGTGACCACCGGACCGACTCAACCGGGTGGGAGTTTCCGGACTCAAGACTGTACTGCGCTTCCTGCAGGTCGTTGTTCAGGATGGTGCCGTTTTGATTGCGCCGATTGTTGCCCCAAGCTTGATGTTTGGCGTTCAGGTCGCCAGCGATGACAAAGTTTTCCCGTCGTCGTGTTAGCTTGATAATATCTCGTCGCATCAGTCGACAGCAGATGTTTCTCCTTATTGCAATAGCCACTCCTCCTCCTCCAGAGTTGGTTCGATCTAGCCTCACGAGCCGGAAATCGGAAAGGTAGACGTTTGTTTCAGGCTGCAGGTGGGTTTCAGTTATGATGGCAATGTCGATGTTTCGTTCATTGAGAAACTCAACAAACTCGATGTTTTTGCTCTTCAAGGAGCAAGCGTTCCAATTTACGATCTTGATGGCTTCACGGTCCATAATTAGTGACAAGGGACAGGGCAGCATGAAGCTGTTCAGATCGAGTCTTGCAGGTGCGCAAGATGATGATGACCTCGGCCACGAGCGTCACAAGTTCCTCCGAGGTGAACGGAGAATCGTCGACAGGCTCACCTGAGACAACACCAGCGTATGATAAACCAGGGGCGGTGGAGGGACCTGGCATTGGCTGGGCAGCAGCAGCAGCGAGACGATGCTGGACTGTTCGATTGTTAGGAATACTCACATGCTTGACTTGTTGGTTGTTGAGCGGAAGTGGTTCTAAGTTCGGAACATGTCGACGGGGCTGGAGAGCTGAGTACTGGACTTCCGTGCGTGCAGGAGGCGAACGATGATTACGGAGGCGATTACCGGGCTGATTATTGATCGTAGCCTTCCGACGGATATTGATGAACTCCACTCGCTTGGGACATCCGCGATTGGAGGCTTGGTGGCTACCACCGCAGTTGACACACGTTGGCTCGATGTCATCATCTTGCTCACAGGACGCAGTCGAGTGAGTTCCAGCACACTTGCCGCAGATAGTCTTCATATGGCAGTTTTTGGTGCCATGGCCGTAGGAGAGGCAGTTCATACACTGCGTAACATCACGATGTTGGAATTTGTAATGTTCCCAACTGATGATGACCTGAAACAGGTCCCGGATTTTGGATCTCAGAGCCGCTAGACTGGTGGATCCCTTCGTGAAGTGCACCAGGAACAACTGGTCACGGAAGCTGGTGTTGTGGTTGGAACGCCGGTTTATTGGGAACACCGCCTCAGGTTTGAGCCCAAGCCGCTCCAGCTCGGATTTAACCACAGCCGCCTCGAACGACGGTAATCCACGCAATACCAACTTCAGTGGCTTGCTCGATGGCAGATCGTGCGTGAAGAAGTCAACGTTGTTTTCCTTTAGGAAACATCCTGTTTGATTGTACTCCTCCAGGCTGGAGCACATGATTTTGGTGCCGATGCTGCAAAGCTTGAAGCGAGGCAGCAGCTTATGTTTTGCCAGTTCGGCACGCAGCTTGGCAACATCCTTCTCCGGCGTGAAAAGCGGGGGAATCCGCTCTCTTGCAGCGATGGGAACGACGTCACCATCGCCATTTTCTTCGGGGAGCACCGCAAACTGGTTGGCTTGCAGTACCCGTTTTCCGGCGTCATCCTGCGACGCGCTGTGCTGGATTACCACCTTCTTTGAAGGGCCCGCTGCTGAATCATTAGTACGTTTACGCACCATTTGTTTCGTGTTGGCAAGTTGCAGTAAACTTGCCAGAACGCGCGAGGTGGCGACGCTTCCACGGCGCAACGCGACAGCACAAACCGAATCGAAGCGAGAACTCGAGCGAAAAAGAAAACGAACTGAACAGCTCAACAGTCGAGCAAAGAGTGATCTAGCTGATACCAGTTAGTTAGTTTAAATGATCTTTATTTTAGTTTAACTTGGACGATTACCATATAAATTTTTACTAAGTGATTTAATTGCTTTCTTCATCTTTAGGTATGGGCAAAATTCAAAATTTGTTTTACAGAATTAGTCCTAGACTTAGTACACGGTCGACCACCTTGGTGGGATTGGTTTGTTTTGTTTTTAGAATTTGAAGAGAAACTACTTAATACTACTATTGACAGCTTAAAACTAACCTACTCTACTATATACACTTAACCTACTATGTACAAATTGCTTATTAAAGCATGTTCAGAAAGATTGCATTTTTGAATAAATTTAGTTGTCATATCATCAATTTTGGAATCTACTTTGGGAATTTCTGCCTCTTGATGGAGGTCTGCTATTCTTGTGTCGAATGGACGATCTAGGATCATCCTCAACACTCTATTCTGTGCAACCTGGATTTTGTTCCTGAGAGCAGGCTAATCGGTCTGTAGCTTGACGGGAGTGAAGGGTCTTTCCCAGGTTTGCGGATCGGGATGATTTTTGCCACCTTCCAGATGCTTGGAAAGTAGTGCAGCTCCAAGCATCTGTTGAGGATGGCAGCCAGCAGCGAGTGCACCCTCGCGCTGAGATTTTTCAACTCTAGGTTGAATATTCCGTCAAACCCGGGAGCCTTCATGTTCGTACTGTGTTTCAGCGCTGAGCAAATTTGTTCCTCTGTAATCCGTTCTTCTGGAGGGACGGCACAAGGGGAGGCATCTAACGTCTGGACGCACTGCACAACCTGGTTCTCGAGTGGACTTGGGATTGTAGAGCCAAGCAAATGCGACTGGGCAATGTGCTCCCCAATTGCATTGGCCTTCTCTTCGTTGGTGATAAGCCGTTCGTCATTGACTCTAAGTGGTGGAATGGGCTTGGGGTGAGACTTCAGCACCTTGGCAACCTTCCAGAATGGTCTGGAACGGTCGTCCAGGTTCTGAACGAGCCGCCCGAAACTCTCGTTCCGGATTGAGACCATTCTGGAAGCGATCTGCCGATTCATATCGACCATTTCGTATTTACGCTACAGATCCCCAGTCCGCTGAAACTGGCGTCTACGAACATTTCTGAGCCGAATCAAGAGTTTGGTGTGGGAATCAATTGCTTGAAACTTACCCCTCACAGGAACTCGTCGAACGCACTCTTCGTCAGCCACGGATATGGCTTGATGGAGACCCTCCAGGGCCCGGTCGATGTCCTCCACTGTGTCGAGCGGTGGGTTGTCGTCGATGTGGCGGTCGACCACGCGTCGAAACTGGACCCAGTTGACTCGATGGTAGTCCTTCCGCTGGCACGGTGCAGGGGCCACGTTGTAGCCCAGCTCGGTCAGCACCGGTTGGTGGTCCGAACTCAGGTCGTTGACGGCAACCGGCTTGGCTAATCTGGTGTTTGCCAAGAACAGGTCCAGCGTCGATGGGTTGCCCGTCGGTGATGTGAAGGTTGGTTCGTCCGGAAACCAGACGGAATAGAGACCATGCTGGGAATGGTCGAATAGCAGGCGGCCGTTCTGGTTCTGCTGGTAGTTCGCCAGGCCTCGTGCCGGGCGTTCAGGTCCCCTCCGATTACAAAGCGGGCATTGGTGTGGGTTATGATGGCAAGGTCGTTCTTGAACTGCTGTGCTGTACCATTGCTAACGGTACATTGCCGGGGGCAGTAGACAACGATGAACCGGACGTTTCCGGTCGATGTTTCCACCTCAACGCCGACGGCCTCGATGATGGAAGTGCGGTAGTGGGGTAGGGTGCAGTACTTGATGCCTTTCTTGATGATGACCGCGACACCGCCCCCCCTGGAGCTGGTGCGATCAAGCCGGACAATGCTGTGGTCGGGCAGCCAGAAGCTGTCACCGGTCTTGAGGTGGGTCTCGGTGAGAAGGCCCACGTCGATGTCGTGCTTGCGAAGGAAGTCTGCAAGCTCAATGTTTTTCGCCCCTACGGAGCGAGCGTTCCAGTTGGCGATCTTTATGGGTTCACGGTCCATAATTAGCGACGAAGGAGATGATAGCTTGGAGCTGTTGTGTTCTTGTTGCGCAGGTGCGCTTGATGTTGATGGCCTGGGCCAACAGTGTGACGATCTCATCCGTTGACAGCGGAGAATCGTCTGTAGCTTCACCGGTTGTACCGGCCAATCCCGGAGCAGGGGGATCCGTCGATGGCCCGGAGGCTTGACCGGGTACTGCAGCGGCAGCCAACTGTTGGTTGAGCGGGAGCGGCGGCAACACTGGAATTGGCCGTGATTGGACCGGTGATAACGGAGGAAAGTTCTGCGCGTTGTTTTCTGGAACCTTCTTGCGACCGGGCTGGCTGTTGGACGAGGCCTTCTTCCGGATCTCGACGTATTCGGCCCGCTTCGGACAGGCCTTACTCGTGGCCTTGTGGGCGGCACCGCAGTTGGCGCATGTGGGAGTAGCTTCCTCGATGCTGTCGCAGTTGTCGATCTTGTGGTTTTTGCCGCATTTGATGCAGCGGCTGGCCATGCGGCAATTCCTGGTGCCGTGCCCGAACAATAGGCAGTTCGAGCACTGAGTGACGCCACGGTGGGTGGGTTTATACCGCTCCCACTTCACTACGATGTGGAACAGTGTGCGTGTCGTCTGGAGATCCTTCACGGTTGTGGAGTTCTTCTCCAGATGGACCAGGTAGAGCTGGTCACGATACTTGATGGCCTTGCTGCGGGTCATCTTGTGGACTTCGACCGGCTTGAGGCCGTTCGCCTTAATCTCGTCCATTAAGGTGGTGGTGTCCATGTCGTGGAGCCCGCGCAGCACCACTTTCAGCGGCTTGGTGGCCTCGATGTCGTGGGAGAAGTACTCCAGCTTCATTCTGTCCAAGAGGGCCTGAACTGCGTTGAAGTGTTTTTCGACCGGGACCATCAGTTTGTAGCCTTCCGTGCACCGTTGAATGGTGCAGCGAAGGCCCTGCTTAATGTAGAAATCCAGCTGCTCCCATAGCCCGGGAGGGAAGCCCTTCACATAGAAGGGTGGCAACTTAACTTTTTTCGGCACCGTCTCAGGGTCCGACTGTGGCTGGGCTCCGTTCTGCAGGGCGGAGAACGGATTATTGCTCAGCAGCTTTTTTGCTGCTGATACGGTGGCGCTGCTGTCTTCAGGTCTGGGTCGTTTAGTTCCGGGAGGCCCCGGCTGCGGGTCCGCAACGCCTGTCGGGATGGGCAATGGGGTTTTCTTCTGCTTCTTCTGGGCTGGCTCGGTGGTCGCGCCGTCTCCTGGGAGAGTCTGTTTTCCCGGTAAACCGGCACTCGCGTTACCGCGCGATTTCTTACCCATGGCTGGGTCAGCGAGAGCGTCACTACACAACGCGGAGCTAATTCGACTTGCGAACGAACGAACGAAACTAGAGAGAATTCAAATCGACTGAACTGCTCAACAGTCTGGCAGCGAATGATCTCCTTGTGAGCTGATACCAGACAGCAGCGCTGCTTTATATATTTTTTAGGTTAAAGCAGAATGATGTGCAACCAAGTGGTATAAAAGCTACAAAGACTCCTCCCATTATGAGTAGTTTGCTATCAAGTAGCGACACTGGCTATTTTCTTTTTGCGTACACGGCGAATGAGAACAACCCAAATTTGAGTTTATTTCACTCATAATCGCCAAAAGTGCAGGAACTGAGCGATGAGTAAATTTGTCTCATGGTTTCCTGTTGAAAACCTAAAAAATCTGCCAGAAAATGAGGAAATTGACGAAAATTTTATTCAGTCTCGGAATACCTAGTACCAATAGACTGAGTGAATCCAATCTTTACTTTTCTCAAATTCGGGAATTTTTCCCTGGAAAATCCTGGAAAAACCTGGGAAAACATGAGGTAAATTTACTCATCGCTGAGTTCCTGCACTTTATTTCTTATTTATGAGATAACTAAACTCAAATTTGGGTCGTTCTCATTCGCCGTGATAGATATCGGCGTCTGTGGTTAGCGTGATTACCTCTCACCCCAGCAGGCCTGGTTCCAATCTCAGTCGGCGCCACCGGCATGTTCTAAGGCATAACATCTCTGGGAGCTGCCTCCCTAGCGTCGGTAGCATTGGAGCTCAGTACGAAAAACAAATCTCGCGTCACTTTTCAATAGGTCCTATCTACATTGATCGATTCTCTTCATCGACACTCTCTTTCGTAAATAGCTCGGCTTCACAAATCAGGATCAACAATAGAAAAGAGCCCATCAGCATTTGTAAACAAACCGTTCCAAAGCCTTTTACTCACAAAGCAAAGGCCACCACACAAACCAACACCATCATCGGATAGGGGAAACTTCAACCTACAAGATGTTGGTGTTGGTTTGTGTGAGCGGCCTTCGATTTGTAAGGCTTTGGAACGGTTTGTTTACAAATACTGATGGGCCCTATTCTATTGTTGATCCAGAAATGTTTCCTGGCGTCTTCATCGAATTAGATGCTAGATTGTTGCTTCTTCCATCGAAAATATCCGGCCGTGGCTATTCAAAGTTGATCAAGGTTGATCAAAATAATTTGTATCCCTGCTTCCAGTTTGATTACATGAGCATTTTGTGTGGTCGGTGGTTCTGAATATGGACAAGCAGGCAGATGAATTCTATTCCTACTCTTTTCTGTAATAAGCTTGGTGGCCCTGAAAAGAGCCGTTTTGTTTCCAGTGTTGGTGATGATTTAACCTCCGAAACCAAACAGAGTGCGTCTCTGTCACATCAAAAACGTAGATGACATCCATGGCCGCTTACGCTTGGTGTGTTTAGTGTAGGTGACAGCATCACGGATCTCATATTTCAGGAACACCTTCAGCACACCTCGTAAATCAGACCGGAGATACGTCAGACACCGCCACGGCGAGCCAGACGACGAATGGTGGTTATCTCGAAGAATTTGCGTTTGGTTCTGAACATGGCGATGAGTGAGTAAAATATTACGCAATTCCAGTCTCCCTATTCGCACGCGCCCGAGGATCGGAGTTGAATGCCACTACGACTTGTTTCGTCTACTTACTACTCTCTGACGACTGTGCTGGGGAAGCAGCATATGCAGTTAATTCGACACTTTTGGACAATGCTGAACATTTACCAGTTTTTCAATAGTTTATTATTTAAAATCAACACTCGGAAGCATTTGTATCAATACGTAGCCATATTTCTGATCGATTGGTGATAAAATTATTGAAATTGGACCAGGGGCAGCTGAGTTATTAACATTCAAAATCTTTCTTAATTTGTTACATGTTCCATTTTTGGTTTTCACAAAGTATAGAAATCAAAGACGTAGTCCTACGTCAAAAGTTCCATACAAATCGGAGAAGGACGCGTTTCTTTCCGATTCGTCATTTGACGTGGAACTGCTCAACAGCTCTTTCTGCTGTTTTTTTTTTGCGCTACTTAAACTCTGTTTATGATGGGATATTCCGTTGTGTTGTTCAGTGGCTTAATCATAGATTTTCTGATTTTTTTTAAATATTTTACCCCTTATATCGAATTGATGCAAATAGCAAAAAGAGTTCTTCTTTTCATTGGGGTCGGATCATGCCAAAATTTCCCAAAAAAAAAAACCATAATCTTATTTACGAAATGAAGAAACTGTAGAGTTCACCACACCGCCCAAGAGCGAAGCATCAAACCCCTGCGACAAATGCAGAGATTGTTAACGAAAGCAATCGTTCGATTTTTCCTCTCCATAAAATCTCCTCTGCAGTACGGATCTTCCAACTAGCCATCAGCTGATTGAATTATTTATAACGCGTAAAATACTAAACATGCATGCCCCACCGTGAGTGACAATCTAATCCGTTCCAGGCAGCACGGGCAGTGCAGTGGGGGGAAACAATCACCGAGTGTATGAAATTGTTGCAGAAGAAGTCCGAACGCTCTCTCCGCACGAACCATCTGCATTCCGGGATCGTAGTATTAATAATAAATAAAAAATGATTTGATTTATAGCTGGTATCAAATTTCATTTCACCGTACGTTTTTATTCTGCTCCTTGCATCCTTGATGACCTGGATGCCTTCAGCGTTCTCAGATAGAGACCAGCATAGCCATTCGTTCCGTTTTTCTCCGGCCAATAAAATCCGGTCATAAAAGCGAAAGCTTTGGTTCTCGCAAACAAAAAACACAAATTGGACCAAAATATGGCGGAACAAGCTCACGTCTCGATGTTATTTTGGGGCACAGGAATATTTCCGACAATCTCCCTTAAAGCTCTTGCAGAAACTTCGTGCGGAATGTTCTTGTTAGTCGCTGCGCCAAATTATGAGGTTTAGCGAAATGTTGCCTAATTCAACCGAAAACAAAAACCTTTCCCTTTCTTTCGACGTCATAAGCCTTCCATAATCGGTGCAAATCCATTAAATTCCATCACACTTAACCCGCACCACATTATCCACATCAAAAACGCATTCAATTTCATTAACGTCAACCAATAATGCAATACTGGCAATCCGGCTACTAAAAAGTAACAACAAAGCAGAAATGGCTACGCCATCATGACGAGATGGTTTTCGTTTCGAGGCACAGCATACAAAAAAAAAAGAAAGCAAATAACGAGACCAGGAGATGTTAACAAGAAATAATGAACCATCTGCAAGGTCTAAACGAGATAAAACCATCCTTTTTATATATGTAGGTAGCTAGGTAGCTAGGTAGGAAGGAAAGCAGCCCCCAATATGCCGATGAGAAGCTTTCGAACACAACAACGGCGAAGAGAGTAGAGCGAGCAGAAGAACGCACGACGGCACATCCATTTGCGATAATAAGCAAAAGAGCGCATCATTGACGTTTATTTAAAATTTATAATATCGATGCGGGTATTCTTGTCTGCCGCGGTCCCGTCTTTCTCGCTGTGAGTGTGTGGCGTTGAACGTTGAATGTTAACGATAGACACGGATGGAAATGGATTCCCTGAAGCTGAGCAGGGTTAATACTGGATATGATGGAACGAATAGGAATGGATTCTCACGTAACATTTCACGTTTTATGAAGTACTACAAGGCTAATATAAAACAACATTCATAAAACCCTGGTCAAGACAGTTTTGTCTTTATTACATCCACCAAAACCTCATTAAGGCTAGAATCCGTTTAGTTGGCCCATCCTGAGGATTTTTTTGAAGGGTATATGTTCGAGGCACTTCAAGATTTATTTGTTTCGAAATGGTTATATTATAATGGTTATTATTAATGATTTACCCAGAACCCGGGTAGCTTTTACTCATCAGGACAAAAGTTATTTACTCAAAATTTGACAACTCCACATTTTACGCCAGAATGAATAGCGTGAAGGCAAATTTACGCATGGCACAGATGAGCATTTGGACAAGAAAGCTGGCCAAAATGGCAAAAGTCAAAAAGCTGCTTAGCACATCATTTTGCACGCCACTGTGTTCCTAACTTTCCAGTGCACTATATGGCAGCCATTTAGGGTTCCTTTGTTTTGTTTTCATCCCGTTGCCAGCTGTCAAATTTCTGCTGTTAGTTGCATGTCGAAATTTCGATGGAAAATATGGAAAGTTCTCTCAAAAGTTTTTCAAATTTTAAGCTAAGCATCAACCAGAATTAAAATGGATCTTCAAGATAAAGGTATGTAAAGTACGTTGAACCTAAGAAGCAATGAATTTCAAAGCGCAAACAATGTAATTATCAAGATAGAAGCAAGTCACGATTTTTGCATATGTGGTTTTGTTTGAAATGTATATTTGTTAATGTTCCGGGCATTTCCGGGCAGAATGTTTGATACTATTGGGTAATTATCGTTCTAACATATGATCTACGGCAGAAAAATTTGCGAATTTGGTACTTTTTGCCAAGGTTGGTATTTCATTTTGTGTGTGTGTGTGTTTTTTCTCTTATGGCTCAAGATTCAAGACACTTTCATTCAATTCAGATTCTTCAACATTAGTATACACATACATTCACACACAAGCTATCCGAAAATTTAAAGCAAGTATTTCATGATTTTACATCGAATATTTTCTGGGTAAAACACCATCACTGTATTTACTTAATTGTCTTCTTCGTAGCATTTTATCAATTTCACGTAATCGAATACACATAGAAGCGATAGAAGCAAACGTAGGAAGACGAAGGTATTAAGGGACAATGTTTCCGTTGATGAGCTAACATTCTCAACCCAGATGAGCCAACGAGCATCTGGCAACGTTTATACATCTTTCGTCATTGTTGGATCGTTGAGTTTAAAAACTCAAACAGCAGCGTTGTTTTATATCTTTTCAGGTTAAAGCAGAATGATGTGCAACCAAGTGGTACTTGATTATGACGCCTGCGTTTGGAAACAACGTTTATTTCATGAAAACAGAGAAAAAATTATCACTTTTTATTCGTACTTTGGATAATGCTGGACATTTACACTTTTTCAATAGTTTCTTGTTTAAAATCATCAATTGAAAGCATTGCGTAGACATGTTTCTGATCGATTGGTCTTAAAATCATTGAAATTGATCCAGGGGCAGCTGAGTTATTAATGTTCAAAATCTTTCATAATTTTGTTTCATGTTCCATTTTCGGTTTTTACCAAGTGTACCTCAGTATGGACATTAAAGACGTTGTCCTACCTAAAAAAAAAGTGTTGATATCACCATTTCGGAAATGGAAAATATCGAAAAGCAGGTTGCTGGATTGACAAAAACTGAAGTTTGCACGGTAAATGCAAAACCAATCTACATTAAACACACACTTGTGCCGACAATGGTGGATGCTAAGGTGTGTAATGCTGCTACAAACACCACATCAACAATGAAGCGTTATATTTGTGGCAAAGCATTAAAATTCTTCAACAATTTGACGAAGAGAAAACCTTCAAACCCTGAAACCTTCAGATTCGGAAGAATGTGGTGTTACGAAACGTTAAATTGGCGTTACAAAACGTTACTGTATTTTTCATAAAAGCTGTTCATTAAAAAGTGGCAAGCTAGATAGGAGGAAGAAAAACTATCTGCAGTTAGCAAAGATGAATATCCAAGAATCATTCTAATCTGAAATGGGTTTGTTAGTGGACATGCCCAACCCCAAAGGCTGCAATACACTTGACGGAAATTCGTCTAGAAGGTTTTTCAGTGACGCTGAGAAGTGATAAAAATTGCAATTTTACCAATTGGTCAGCCTTTGGAGGAAGCAGCCGAAGCCACGAATAAACATTTCCGTGATTACAGGCAACACTTTGCAAGAAAAACTTCAAGGCAGAGCATTGTAAAAGAGACATCCTCAACAGACTATTACTGAGCTCTGACCCATATTTGAGCAGTTTGCGGAATGCACCCAAAAAGAGAACATCACAATTTTGTCCTGAAACTCTAAGCCTGCTGGTTCCAGAACAACTAAGTGGAATCAACGAGCTGAACGACACCATGACACCACATAATTCAGACAATGAAGACTTAATGAAAGCTTGAAAGTAATCATCGGTTTTTCGTTATTGCAATTGTGCGCACCACCGAGCACTGTTCACATACCTTGCGCCGGGCCGTACCTGCGGAGCGCAATGAACGTTGCGCCTAAACGCCAATGACGGAACGGTTGGAAACAAAGCGAATGACAGAGAGAATAGGTAGAGAGGCGAAGAGTGAAAAACCGTGGAAACGGCAGCACTCTTTTTATTATGATTCCATCCTACAAGCTCTGGCAACTGTTTCTGAAGGGCACACTTCAAGTGACTTTTTTCAACCATCTATTTGTGTTGTTTTTACCCGCGTCAGAATTGTTTTTTTATCGTTATTAAAATTTAATGATTGCTGTTAATGAAGTGCGTTGCGAGTTTTTGTAAAAACCAGTATGTGAGTGGATACAAAAACATAACTTTCTTTCGATTTCCGAAAAATGAGGAAAACAGGCAGAAGTGGATTCAGTTCTGTAGGCTGCCGGACGATTACATCATTACTGATAACAGCAGGCTCTGCAGCGTAAGACATTTTCTAGTTTTGAGATTGATTTTGCAATAATAATAATAATATTTCCAGCTTCATTTCAACTACGATGATCTGTATCGAATATCAGAAAACGGCAGACTAATGAGACTTCCAAACTCAGTTCCGATATTCAAATACGTTGCGAATTTGTTTTCGAATTCCAGTACCTGTGATTCGGTTTGATAACCAAATATTTGTATGATACAAACAAAAATATAACGCGTACCTATATTTTAACAGGACACCACCAGTGTAAACCAGTCGGTGTACATTACAAGTACTGCCAGCGAGTCCCTGGGAACGACATTAACGGCATGCTCCACGGAACGCTCGGGACCATCGAAATCGAAGACTACCGCAAAGTAATTATAATTAATTACTACCTGTTTAAATTCTAATATATATTTTACGCATTTCTGAAACTAGTCCGAACAGTACACCGCCTCAGACAACGTGACCTCCGGAAGAGTAAAACGATAAAAATGCTGCGGCAGAATTTGGCACGAATGAAGAAGCTCTCCGACAACAAGGAGGATGCTGCCTCTAAGCTATTCAACCCGGATCAAGTGAAAAAGCTACAGAGAGGACAGAAGAGGGTTAAAAAATGGACTGATAAGACCATAACGGACAGTTTTGAATATCGCTTCGCATGTGGATCAAAAGGGTACAATTTCCTTCGCGATGAAAAGAACTTTCCAATGCCTTCAATTCGCTTGCAACAGGACTACTTGATGAACCTTCATTTTGACACTGGAATTTCAGCGGAGGTGTTTACCTTCTTGGAAAAAAAATCCGTTCCCGAAAACGGGAACGGACCGTGAACTAAAAATCACGGCCAGCTATCCAGAACAAAATTTTCTCAAATATACACCGTGATTTATGGTTCACGGCTGTGGTTCACGGCTGTGGTTCACGAATATGGGAACTCTTTTTTTCCCGTGTTGATGGAATCGAAGGTAAACTGCATGTCATCCGCTGAAAGAGATTGCGGATTGATAGCGGACGAAATGTCGATCGATCCTAGTAGGACCTATTGTTGCAACAACAAAAAATACTTTGGCGATATCACCATTCCCGGACAACATGGAAAAGCCACGCACACACTTGTGTTTATGCTGGTGGGTATTTCAAGTCGGTGGAAACAAATAGTGGCGTATGAGTTCACCGGAAACTCAATATCAGAAGGGTTCATGAAAGCTACAATGATTGACATTATCAGGAGAGCGGAACAGATTGGATTGAAGGTTCGCTTTGCAACGTCTGACTGTGGCCCGAACAATGTTCGAATGTGGAATGACTTCGGCTTGAATCATTCGAAGGATCAAGCACTAAGTAGCCCTCCTTTGAAGCATCCTATCGACGACGAACGGACCTTTGAACTTATACCGGATGCTGTGCACGTCTTCAAAAGCTGCGTCCAAGGATGGGTGAAAAATCGGTTTATATATCTGCCAGCGCATATCGTTAAGGAAAACGATCTCGTTTCTGATGTCGTTGATATTTTTCACTTGCAAGAATTGGTTAAGTTTGAAAAGGGTAAGCGCTTGAAGATGGCATCTCGATTGACTTGGAAAGAGGTAGATTTTTTAAATGGCAGTCGTCTTGACGCGATGAAAGTTTCCAATTCATACAAATTGGTGAATCACGATGTTGCTGCTGCTTTACGGTTCATGAGTGCTGAAACTGGGCAGAAGGAGCTTTTAACCACGGCTTTCTTCATAGAAACTGCCTGGCGTTGGTTCAAACTTATGTCTTCACGTAGATCAGAATTGGCACTTTCCCTCCATAACATGGAAGCATATCGACAATCGATCAATTTTCTAACCTCGTTCAGGAAAATAATATTCGCATGCAAGGTTGGTGTTCGCAGAGCCTGGAAACCATGGCAAGCAGCAACAATCCTGTGTACGAATTCGATCCTCTGTTTACAAACGTACTTCCTGTTCGAACAGAAATACCCTTGCTTGTTCACCTCTCGTTTTACGCAAGATTGGGTCGAGAACGTTTTCTCGTTGATAAGGTTCAAACAGAAACGCCCAACCGCACTCCAGTTCAAAGACAACCTGAAACTGCTTTCCATGTCCCAGTTTATGATGTCAATCCCCTCAACCGACTTCACGACTAAAATCCGAACTCTTGACCAAACAGCAGATAGTAACAACAACGAACAAGATTACACACTATTTGAAATTGAATTTCCCATGACGATTTTTGACGATGAAACATTTGACAGCTCGGAGAAGAACCAGATATACCATATTGCCGGATATATCCTTGGAAGTGTAGCTAAAAATTATAAAGTTTGTGACGACTGCTTCATGCCATGTATCAGTGAATTCCCGTTTCTTAAACCATATACGAAGTACTCGATCCTGAAGGACTATACTGGTAATTCATTAATTTACGTCACTGAGCCTGTTTATATGTTCTTTGTGGCACTTGAAAGGATCTTTCGTGAAAACATTGAACAGTATTTGCAGATCAACAAAAACATTGCTATTAAGTTAACTGGTTTGATGAACTCATTGAATGTTTATTGTTTTGAAAATTTGTCATGATATTCGATCAAACATTATTGATAGGTTTGTTAGTTTTAGACTTAAGATACATGAACCATAAAAATCGCGTTCGATCAAACACGATAGTCGTTCGATGGCCTTGTAAAATATTGAATGATTATTAAACACGTTGTTCAGCACTAATAATTTAAATTTGTTTATTTCTTTTAATGATGTAGATGATGATTATAATGGTCTCGCCTCTGACCGCTACAACGGTTTGAGGTTTTTTTTTTATTATTGTTGTTTTAGTATCACAATCAGCCCATTGTTGCTGTGCCCCGTAACGTGGGTGGATCACCTTTTCGTGGTACGTTACAGGATGTAAGATCTACCACCGATTCCTAGTCCTGACTACTTCAAACTAGGGGAACGGGTTTTTTCAGTAATCCAAGGAACACATCTTAGTCCTTGTTACTTTTTATGCTTTGTTGATAGTGACAAGACTCGGCTTTGTCTACCGAGGATGATCTTGAAACAAGGAAAAAAATGAGTTAGTTGTCTTCATCTATGTGATTCCTAATCTTCTATTATATGTTCCCTAGTTTGAAGTGGTTAAGACTAGGGTTCTGATGCATGGTCATTATCGGTGTCATACCTTAATTTTGTTGCTAAGGAATCCAATTTTGACTGACAATGGGGCGCGCCTTTGGAGGGTGTTTCAACAGCGGGACCTTTCAATTAGAGAGTGATGGAGTAATACGACATGCACTAAACGGGATATACTACAATAGATCAATTTACTGGTCGCAGTAGTGTTAGATCCCGAACAGAGGGGAAAAAAAAGAATGGTGATTTTGTTTTTGATCCGCGATCTTGGAAATTTTCCAAACTCTGGCAAAAATTGTCACAGAATCTTAAAAATTACAGACTAGGCTCTTCGCTCTAGAAAATATCCAACCCGAAAGATTTTCTAGACTGGACTGGGAACCGAACCCACCGCCTTAGGCTTGGTAATACCGTATCTTAAATGACTGAGGCCTCAAAGATCTAAATTTTCTGATTTTGTGTTCCAAAATTTGACCCGACGCAAAATTGTTTCAAAGCCAAATGGTTTGCGCCTTAACCATTTGTTTTGAGTAAATAGTGTCTTTGGGAAAGTTTTTCCATCTGTTTTAGCCAATCTTTTGAGGTGAGCGAAATTAGGGAACCCGATGGTTATGATTTCAGAACTTCTTTTTTTTTTATTTATCTGATATAGACCGACACAATTTTCGACAAAATTGTATAAAACATATTTGAAACAACTTTGCAAGAGAAACCAGTTTTCTATCTCTAAAAGTTCATAGTTTATACTGGTTTTAAATAAGTTATTTCAGATTTGAAATTTAAATGATTTTTTATTTTAGTTTAACATATAATTTTTATTATAACTAATGAAACGGAATCATTTATGACGAGGTTTTGGTGTTGCTTGAGTAATTTCGTTTCATTACGCATTGTAAAGATGTTTCTAAAACATGTGTCTTTAATGTTGGCGGGTCACGAGTTTCTTGCACGTTTAAAAGAGGGTCCCAATCGAAAAAAAGGTTTGAAAAGTGCCGCACTGAAAAGTTGATTTAATATTTTTTTTTCTAAAACTTTGTCCAACATTGTGTCAGTTTCGGTGGCCTGGTGGCGGCCAGTTTTGTATACTGAGCGGAGTATCGAGGCTCAGTGGTGGGCCTCCATACAAAAATCGGACTTTTAAGTAAATTTTGAAGTGCTGATTTAATTTTTGTCATAACAAATGTAAGCTAATTCCCCTAAAGTGTGATCTTATCTTCCAGATAACCCATAGAAAAAATCTGTATTTTACCTGTCGCGTAAAATCTACCCTCGTTTAATTTGTAATCGCAGAAATTTACACGATTTTTCCAAACGGTGTTGTGAAGATTGTTTATTTGTTAAGCTATATTAATTCATTATATTTCTTGGTTTGTTAGGGATGCTTAATCCCTTATCCAGAACACCATAAACATATCTAAGAAAATAACAAATCTTCATCCTTAGCAAAACAGAGATCGTGATCAGAGATTTTATGCCTCAGAACCCAGGCCCTTTGATATGATATATTTTATGTATTTCAGATGAAATCGGTGCCCTTAAAATATAATTAAAATATAATAAACTCAAAACAAACGTTTGAAAAATATTCCCCCTGAAAAACGTTCTGTGCTCATCTGACATAAAATTGTATCCGCTCATTACACGAACAAAGTCTGAAATCAAATTGAAATCTTAATTTGAAGTTGTGATTTTGCTGATAATGATTACAAAGTTTGCTGTCGTTTTGTTCGTTTTAACGGTTAAAATATCAAAATTGAGAGCAAAAAAAATCTTCCTGTGACATCACATTGAAAACTATTTCTGCTATCAGTGAGAGCAAACTGAAAACTCTATTTGATATAAATTTTGCCTGTTGATAACAAAACAAGAATTCAATTTGATGTTATGCTAAGGCAATTAAAACAAACCCGCAACAACATATTTTTGAAGAGCAAATGTACAGCAAAATGAAAACAAAATTTGTTAGCAAATTTGTCAATTGCGTAAACTGAAATCAAATTATGATTTCAGTTTGATGTTGATATCAAAACTTGATTTCAATTTGCTGTCATTGCTCGGGTAGATACACACAGTTTCATTTCATTTAGGCCGCATTAAGGCACCACCCTAATAAAATACCACAAACGAATGATAATTGATAGAACTATTCCAACAATGGTTTTGATGATACACGTCGTTAAGCTAAATAACAGTATAACAGTTTTATTAGGGCATCTCCAAACGAATTAAGGAATACACTCAGGTCTTTTTTTTACACGGGGGATACGGTCCGTGTAAAAAAAAAACTTCCAAGATTTTGATTTTTCGCATGCTTAAATGTTTTTAAAAAATCGGATTTTGATGCCATTTGTAATTAAAGCATGATATGGTCCATATAGACATATTTTAAAAATTTCTGTATTTACACCAAAAATTGTGATTTTTTCTTAGGTATGCCATTCTATTACAAATAGCTTGAAACGGATAATGTGATTTGAATCAAGTCGATAGGTTGTATCGTTGTCGAGAAATCGTTAAAAACGTACCGTGTAAATCGTGGAAAACCGTGTAAAAAAACCGTGTAAAAAAAACCGCGTAAAAAAAAACCGTGTAAAAAAAGACATCAGTGTATTTAGATGTCAATTTTCACTAGGCGCTTTCGAAGTAAAGAAATTTTTCTCCGCCCCTAGTGATAAAAACAAGCACTTGCCTATAAATTATAAAAAAATAAAACTTTTGTAACAAATTTCTGCCTAATTAAAAATATATATATATTGACCAAAGAAATTTGCAAGATCTTTGTAGAAGTCATGGAAGTCGTAAAAAAGTCAGTGAAGTTCAGAGCTCTTTATAGTAATTTATAAACTTCAGGAAAGCTTCAGAAACTTCATGGATAGTTCCATAACTTTAGGTAATATTTGCAATATTCAGAGAAATTTAAAAAAACATCAGGCAGGTTTCGTGAACTACAAGAATCGTTAGAGTGAATTTATTACTGAGAAAGCCGTTAAAACAAGCAAGTCCTACAATTCCCAGTCGTCACCAGCACTAATTTAATCATGAAAGTGTAGAAGTTTAAGAAAATTTACAGGGCAGTTCCATGAACATCCGAAAATTTTCGCGAACTTTAGGAAAGTTCCGAAAACTCCAGGATTAACTTTAGAAAAATAGCAAAATTTTGCACATGTTCCAAGAACAAAGTTCATAAAACTTCATAGAAGTTAGCAGTTCCATAAATTTCAGGAAAATTGCGGGACCTTTAATGTAGGTACGAGAACTTTAGGAAAATGTTAAGAACTTTATGTTAGTTCCACTAACCATAGAAAAACTGCGGGAATCTTCAAGAAGTTCTGAGAATTTCAACGGAATTCCAAGAATTTAAAGGAAGTTGCGAAACCTTCAAGGTAGTTTTGAGAACATGCAGAACTACGGGGAAGTTTTAAAGTCTTTTATGTTAGGTTGCAATAGCTTCAGGATAGTTCCATAGGTTTAATGCAAAGCTTCAGGGCAGTTCCATTAAATTCAGGAAAATTGCAGGAGTCTTACAGATGTTTTCAAACCTTCATTTGAGTTTTATGATTTTAAGGGACGTTGCGTGAACTTTGGGACAGGTCTGAGAACTTCAGTGCAGTTTTTTGAATATCAGGAAAATTGCGGGAACTTCAGTGACGAGGCTCGGTAGCTCAGTGGTTACTGAGCAGAAGGTCGGGAGTTCAATCCCAGGCCCGTCCCCTTCCTTGCAATTTTTTACTTTGCCTTATTCTATACACACTAGATTTTAATGAAAACAAATTCTTCTTTAACACCGATCGCATCACTTACCACAGTGTGGGTCCTGATCTAAAAATAGAAATTGGATGAGTGCGCGCGCGTGTGTGTGTTTGTGTATTATAATCGCTCTACCAAAAAACGATCCCTGCGTGTGCGTGCAACCTTTCCCCACATCCAACATCCCAGTGATTTCTCGTGGAAGCGCAGAGGATTTCTCGGTTTCCTTCACAGCGAGTACCACGTCAACACATTCCTTCCCATTCCCTAGTTGACCTGCATTCGGACACGGCCGGCGCTGGTATTGCTAAATATTAGATCTCCAGTTCTTACACATTGAGGATGAATGTTAGTCCCAAACATCATCTGTTGGTTCTCTGTGTAATTGCAGCTGATCTGGTAATAACAGAGCAGCAACCGTGGGCGTTCAATCTGGTTTGATGATTTTATCAGGAAAATTGCGGGAACTTCAGCAAAGGTCCGATTAAATTCAGCAAAATAGTGAGAACCTTCCAAAAACTAAAGATATCCCAGCGATCATCAGGAAAGCTTAAAGAACTTAAGAAAATAAAGCTGAAACTTCACAGAATCTTAGAAACTTTCACGAAACAGCAGAGATCTGCGGGAATTTTAGAGATCTTTATGGCAGTTTTATCAATTTTAGGGCCATTTCAGAAACATCTTCAGAAGAGTAATGAGAGTTTCAAGGATGTTTCATGAACTTCAGGATACCCTTCCGTGAAGTAAGAGATGTATTAAGAACCCGTGATCTTCCCTATGTACGTGCAGGCAATCTACGAATTCCTTTGTTTGTCTGATGTTAGAGTTTGATGTGACCATCCCCTTCTTTCCAAACAATTTCGAGCCATTGTGTCCCAGTCTTATTATCCTCCAGTTTCTGTGCTACTTGCTCCTGCCCAGCCAGGATTTGGTCAACCGTCCGAGAGTAGTATTTGAAGGAGGCTTCAGAAACCAATTTCCTACCTAGCTCCTTCCAATCGAAATTGTTACCCATTAACCTCGAGCCTGCCACGAGTTATTGGTACCCAATACTAACCCAGAACTACTGCTGTTTAAAATGTAAATTTAAACATTACTGATTTTTGGCTCTGCAAAGTGTCACACACAACTGAGCTTAGTAAATAAATGAACTAGTTAAAAAAATAACATCAGGGTGGTTCTTAAAAATACAACTATAAAACAGTTCCGAAGAATGAAAGGAAATATCGAAGTTTTCGGGGAAGTTCCACGAACAGACGGCGGGATGATAAGGGGAGCTCCAAGAACTTCTTTACAATTTCGGGAACTTCAGGGAAGCTTTGAGCACTTCAAGGCCTTTCCATCAGGTTCCGGAAAATTACAGCAACTTTGAGAAGTTTAAGGAACTTCAGGAATATTCCCTGAAGTTCTAGTTGGGCAAACTGTGAACTTGTGGACAATTGTGGAAGCTTTAAATAAATTCCTAAAACCTCAGGGAAGTTAGGTCTAGAGATCTTCCGGGAAGCTCATAGACCTTAAGGGTAGTGTCAATAACTTCAGGAAATTTAAAAATTCATGAAAGCTCAGAGTATTTCAAGGAAGTTTAAAGATTTTTAGGATAATTTAATTTATTTCTGGGTAGTTCCGGTAACTTCTAAAAAAAATTAAATAATTTTACGGAAGTATCCAAAAACTTCAGTAACCGAGAGCATCAAGGATGTCCAAATAAATTCAGAGAAATGTTGAGATTTTTAGGCAGTTCATTTTTTTTTCAGGGTTGTTCCTAGTACTGCAAGGAAGATTAGAGAACTTCAGAACAGTTCAAGATGTACCGAGGAACTATGAAAATTCCTAGAATTTTAGGAATGTTCCAGCGCAGACCATGAATATCAGAAAAAAATGATGGATCGTTATCTTTTGTTCCGAAAACTTCTAGAAAATTGAAGAAACGAAAACATCATACGAGTACGTGAAATTCAGAAAAGGTGGGAGATTTTAAAGGAAATTTCGAAAACTTCAGGGAAAAATTAACTTCAAGGCCGACCGGAAAATTGCGGGAATATTTAAAAAGTTCTTAGACGTTGAGAGACGTGGTTAAAATCCTTAAAAAAATGAGAGACGTTTATAGAGCTTTATTGAAGTTCAGAGAGCGTTCCAATAACTTCAGGGAAGCACCGAAAGCTTCAGAAAATTTTTCCAGGATCTTCAAATATCCTGCTGAATTAGTAATTTGTTTCCGCTTTTAAGACCTCATGAAAAAAAGTGCTGACCACAGCTTTATCATCGCCAACGTTTCGATCTTTATCAGGACTAGTTTTAGTTTTAGATTGCATATCATTTTTTGCTACACGGTTGACGGTACAACTTTATGTCTATTTAAGAAGGCCTTAGACCGAAACATCAGCCATTTAACATCGTAGTTCATTGATCCCCCTGAAAAGCCAAAACCCGAAAAAATCGTAGATATAAGTTTTATTGCGAGTTGATTGCAGACAAGTTTTATCAGTAGCCTAGTTTTAATTGGAGGGAATTGAATTTTATGTACATTCTATACAGGGAGCGCATGATGTGCAGACAAATAATGCGACACACGAAATGAGATGCAAAGCGTAGAGAAAAGCAAACCTATGGAACCCATGGATTGGAGCAGCAAATTAATATGGTGAGACCATTCCAAACACCTTCCACAATTATAAAAAAATAAATAAAAATAAATAAAAAAAACTAAATACGTGCCAGGTTCAAAAGAACATTTTGAAACTGGAAGTGTGTGTGTAATACTTATATCCTATTGATAGAGGTAATACATACATGCGGGGCTTATTGTAATTGAAAGTAACCTCGGAATGGGCGTGACTCTCCAGACATTCTGAAATGGGTTACTGGATCTGCAATAGAGCTATCACCTTCTAACTCCTGGACTAAAGCTGTCTACAATGATCATAAATGCGACATTGTAGGGAGAGTTCTTCTATAATACCACTGCCGGCCAGTGGGGGTTAGATGGAATACACACACACACACACACACACACACACACACACACACACACACACACACACACACACGCACACACACACACACACACACACACACACACACACACACACACACACACACACACACACACACACACACGCACACACACACACGCACACACACACACACACACACACACACACACACACACACACACACACACACACGCACACACACACGCACACACACACACACACACACACACACACACACACACACACACACACACACACACACACACAATCAGCCCATTGTTGCTGGTAGAAAATATATGAAATTAAAAAAAAAAAAAAAATTCCACAAATGTACACACTTAGAAAATAATACCGAAGTCGGTTTAATTTACTACCGAACTACATCGGTTACCAACAACGAACCGAAGAATTCGTGTAAAAATATGTTTTTAGGCGTATTTTCCGAGTCAAACCCAAATTTCGGTTAAATCTGACGGATAGGAATGAAGACTGAACCGAAAAGTACGGTAAAGTAGCGATATTTACCAGTTCGGTACTTGAAAACCGAAAAAAACTCGGTAAACTGAACCGAATATTCGCTAAACTTTCTCAAACGTCAAACTCACAACTTCGGTTCAACTTCACGACGGAAATTTTAACCGAAACTCGGTTTTTAGCTAAATAAACCAAACATCGTCAGCCATTTTTTCTCGCAGGTGCGCGTTGTGTTTTTTTCGCAAGACGTGTTTTTTCGTTAGTGTCACACGGTGAATTGATTTGAAAATGGAAAAACTTCTGGAGGAACTGCATGTTTGATTGAATTCCATGTAGGAGGCATTATCACGACATGTGAGAAGTTTTTTTTGATTCCCTCAAGGGGGTTAACCCTCTCTTTCCCCCCGCACAGAAGAGCCATAATTTTCCGGTTCGTCTCAAGTTTGTTGTCAATAGTTAGTACATACAAAGCATATTTATGCATTTAAACAACATCTGACAAATATAATATAAATCATGCATCTCATTAAAAAAAAAACTAGTTTTATTTCTGATTCGAAACATCGTAAGTTTTTGGATTTGAGCGCTGTCAAAAAGAACCGAATTCCGTGATTGCAACCGGTGAGTCGGTTTGTTTGACAGCGTTCGGTAATACTTGGGTAAACCGATGTTCGGTTATTCCCGCTTGAATTGACTTTTTGTCAACCGAGTTTTTTCGGTTAGTTTGACAGGTTGTGGGAAAAGAAACTTTAACGAACACTCGGTTGTTTCTTTTTGAACCGAACAGACTACCGAGCGTTGAGCAGATGAAAACTCGGTTGAAATTGAACCGAGTTCGGTACTATTTTCTAAGTGTGTATGCTTTTGCAAATTTTACAAAAAATTGATCTTTATACTAAAAGAATATAGAAATAAATATCCTGAATATTACTACATTTTAAATTCAAGCATTACTTTTTATTTGTTCATGTATTTTTCTCATCCTAAAAAGTTTTCTTCCAAATATATTCGCTGCGATTACAATACTTACCTTCACCAAATTGGGGAACACCAACTTTTGTTTATTTTGTTCGATAGGATACCAGTTTGACGGTTCGATAAGGTTTTTTTTGCTTCACACTCTTCGCCTTTCTACCTATTCTCTCTGGCGAATGAGAGTGCGAGAGGGTAACATAAATAAAAATAAACAGTGACTAGCAAATCCACTTGTAAGCAGTGTAATTAAATTCATCAAAATAATTGGAACAGTTTTCGAGTTCGTTATTCGAGGGATAGTTTGATCCGTGGTGCAAAACATTTTGTCTTGCTAAATACACATTCCGATTGGACCGTGGAAAGATTGTGCTGCGGTGAAACGTAACCTGCAAAGATAGGAGTGAAATTAGCAAACAATAAATGTAAGGTAAAATTAATTATAAAAATGAACTAAAACTAATAACAATAAATTTAGTTTCAAGCTGGGGTAAAATACAACACCGCTGTGGAAATTTGTTTTGAAAATTGGTCCGAACCCAGTGTGAACAGCAATAAAATGTAGTAGCAGAAGCATTTTTAAATCCGTAAACATCCGAAAATAATCAGACAAAGCGCTGATGAAAATATTCACACAACAAACACAAACATACACAACACCATTTTAATAATAAGAATATAGTCCATTACTGGCAATTATATTTTGAAGAGATGAACTAGCCGGCAAAAAAATCTCTGTGATAAAGATTAAAAAAAATCATCACGTTTGAACAGTATTACACCAGTTGAAAGTAAAAAAATGCATCAATATAATTTTGGCCAGCTTTTTGTAAGTAATGTCCGTGCGAGAGAATATAGATTTTGTCCATCCAGATCACTTCAAATTGGTTCATTTTTTTTCGTTACATTTCTTTATTGTTTAACTATTTTCACTAGATGCACTAAGCATCAAAAGAAATGCCAGATACATTCTCCGTCGAATGACATATTGCCTGAAATATTTCCCATAAATGGTTTTAAGAAATTTTGAAAACTACCCCATTTTCGTTACAAGCCTCATTTTAGATTTTGTAATGTGACCCCCAGTATAGTAAAGAAAGACTTAATCCTCCGTCAAAAGTAACAAGGACGAAGGTGTCTTACCTACTATCAATAATATTGATAGCCAAATTGTATATAATTTTGCTCTTGTTTTGATTTTCCCTTCTACACAGATGTCAATGGAACCTGATGTGAAACGGCTGACCTGTTAATAGCAAAAAAATTAATAAAATTGAAAATCAAAATATACCGATAATTCGAGCTCCGACACTACCCATAATAACTTAATTTTCAAAAATAGTGTTCATTCTTGTCCTTTCCATTCTTACCTTGAAAGTGAGCACCCACATACCGCATCCTATTCACACACAAAACGAACTTTGATCAAAGCTCTCATTCCCCCTCTGTTGGTATCTTCTCTTTCCAGCTCCGCTCCTACTGTTGCCGCTAATCGCCAATTTGCTCAATTTAGCTCTCAACTCATCACTACCATGATGTTCGTCGTCGTCGTCGTCATCACCGTCGTCTTTCGGTGGAACTTAGTCTTCTGGAAACATTCTAATCGAAGGAATCATCACCGGAAAAACACGTGCACGCATCCCAGTTCGGCTCCAATGTTTGGTGCGGAGAGGCGGAGAATTCAATCGCACCCCATCGCGTAATCAAAAAGCTCAAGCCTAATTCAATTGAACCGGCTGGAAAAGTTTACCCACATACAACTCACTAGCACTGTCACACACACACACGCAGACACACTTACACGCACACATGGATTCCTTCAAACACTCGTAAATATCAGACCAGCAAGCGTAGTCGTTGTTTGGTGGGAGATGGGGGGGAGTCTGGTTGGTTGGCTGTGGAAATGGGTGCCTACGTGAATTTCGGTTTCGGAACGTGATTTTCCCCCTTGTGAGCTAATTATTTGCATAATCATGGAAAAGTGGCTCAGTTTTGCGAGTGAGGCGGTTGGGGTAGAGGAGAACGGAATTTTCCATAGAAGGATATGTTTGTTGAAGCAGTTTGGTTTGTTATAATTTTTGTTTGGAATGTAGAGGAAATTAACGTAATAGGGTTAACGCCCCTAATGTTAGCCGATGGTAGCTGGGTTCATGCATAAATTTCGTCCAGATGAAGCATTGTTCTATGAAGAAGAGGAGATTTTTGTCGATGGGTCCAATCTATACATCCATAGGCCAACACTAGAGCCATTTTCGCTATGTTCTCGATTTGACGATAATAGCAATACACTTATAAATTTGTGTGGCAGAATTATAGTAAATCACATCACATCTAAAGCATGATTATTTTGTTCTTTCTCACATTAGTCACGAGAAATTTCTAAAGGCGTAGGTCACTCAGCACATGAGTAACTTACGCTTTTAGAAATTTCTCCGTACGAATGAGTAAAAGTGACTCACTCTGTGATTCGTTTTCAGTGTATGAGCATTATACTGATGCAAAGTTTCGCTCCACAGTTCTCAAGTGGCTTCAAATCGGGCCCTGATTAGCCTTACAAAATTTGAGCATCAGTATAATGAGCATGTGTGTTTATTGAATTAAGCTCTGCTTAAAATTTGCAATAAATATAGCTTGTATTTTTTACACAAAAAATTAATCTTACTCATATATGAGTCCCATTCAGGGCTGAATTCTGGGTCACATAATTGTTATCCAAGCAGTTCATGACGTAGATGTTTCTCCAATTTAACGGCTCCATGTAATTGTTTTGGTCAAGTTATTTAATTTCGTTTCAAAAATAGCTAATAACAAAATCTGCACATGTTTGTCACTGACAGCATTGTCACTGACAATTGACATGACTCAAATGGGTGACCAAGGGCCTTATTACGGGTGTCAGTACACGGTGATAAGAAAGTGATACTCATAATAAGAGCCATGATTGCCGTACATCAAATGGGAATCACTTCACCGTGACGACAAGTGACAAGTTTTCACCGTGAAGTGACATCCGTAATAAGGCCCCAAAGCAAAATTTTGAATATCGCCGTGTATTGTCGAGATTTTGCAGCACTGGTCCCATTCAGTCACATTTTTCAAAAACGTAGGTCACTCATAGAATGCGCAAATTTCACTCATATGTGAGTAAATGTCATTCAAATATGACTGTTATTCACTCATGTTTGAGTAAAAATTTAGTCATTGAGTGACCTACGCAGATAAATTTGCCGTGTACTTCTAATTTTCTTCAATTTTCATTTTGTGTATACCTCAAATAAAAACCCACAATCAACTGAAATCAAGAAAGAAAATTTTCCACGACTATTCCGCAGAATTCGACAAAAAGAATAAATAAAAAGAAACAAAAGAAGTTAATGTACACTCATTCACGTGTGCAGAACCGCTCTATCCCCCCCAACAACCCCTCTTCAACTTTTGTATGTATAACCAAACAGATCCACCAGCGACAAAGACGGCTACCACTAGCGCAAAAAGAACAACAAGAAGAAAACGCAGCCAGCAAAAGTTTTTAATAAACTCGAAAGAGAAAATAAGCTTGATGTACAAAATAACAGATTGTAAATATTGATTCGTATCCTAGAGAAAAAGCGAGACAGCGAGAGCAGCCAAAGAAAAATAAAACGGACGGCGTAAAGCCGAGAACGGGAAAGTTTTAAACATAAATAGATGTGTTTTACTTACTGGGAAATGTTTTTTCGTCCCTCCCTATTGGATGTTTACTTGGTGAGTGAAGAGTGCGGGGTGTGAAGTCCTATTTGTTTCCTAGAGGAAAGTATGTGAAACTGACGGTGGAAGGAAGGAGTGAGTGTGTGTGTGAAAAATTCGCAACTTTTATTTTCCACCGGAAAGAAATCCCTCAAATGATGAAATGAAAAAAGAAAACTTCTAAAGATGTGACAGGTAAGTCCTGGGGGAAGAAGGGAGGAGTGGTTGGGTGAAATTAGAATGTGACATTTGGAAAAAGTTTGTCGACGGCGTTTGATTGAATGCCTGCTATTTTGGGGTCGTATGAAAATGCTGCTTCAAGTTCGATCGTTGAAAAAATGCCTTTTCTGTACGTCAGTTCATCAGTTCCGGTTCATTATCGAACAGATAGGAAATTTGGCTTTCGGGTGATTTGCTTGTCCTATTAATGTAAATTTATAAGACTCAAAAAAGTAACTTATTTTTGTGCGAAAACGCAAACAAAGAAATCATTTCAAGCTGAACATTGCATTAGGTCCTTAGTAACATGGATCGATTCTTTTCGTTGACTTTCTCTTTCATTGACAATTTAAGCACACAACCGTTTCGTATTAGATAAAAACTTTTTTCAACGATCTGTGTGCTGAAAATACCTGGGAATGTCTTTAAATGGCCGTGGGGATGCAAAGAGAAAGCCGACGAAGAGAATCTGTCAATGTTACTTTGGACCAAATGCAATGTTCAGCTTGATTTGTTAGCATTATTGAGACTCTCCCAAACAAAAGATCAAATCTTGAAAGCTTTTACTGAGCAACCTCCGTTAGAAAGTGAGCACTCCAACGCCTACATATTACCCAATTTCTTATCAATTTAGCCTGTCAGCCAATAGTCGCATTTTCCATCTCTTTTGAGATAACCTCATGTATGGTGCTGATTGTGAGTCTCCCCGCATAAATGCGAATCATTGCTTGAACTTTAACTGAAATGGTAATGCAACTTTACATGAACGTTTGTGTGATAAAGTTTTAACGTTATGTATTATGGTTTTTTGGTAATTAACCTTACAAATAATGGGTTGTTAAGAACCATTACCATTCAAAATAGTTGTTTTCTCCATACTTTATGGAAATATGACAATGTTAATGTTAATGGTTATGGTAGTCAGTTAGGTCCATGGATGGTTTTGTAACACCGATCAACTTTATGTGGAAACGGCGCCGGTGGTGTAGTGGTAAGCGTGATTACCTCTCACCCTAGCAGGCCTGGGTTCAATCCCAGTCGGCGCCGCCGGGATGTTCTGAGGCATAACATCTCTGATCACGCCTTCCTTCGGATGGGAAGTAAAGCCGTTGCAACGATGCAGTCGATGGTGTGTTATAACGAAATGCTGGAAATGCTCTCGCGACGTGGGGCTTTAGGTAGTGATGAAAACGTCGCTAGAACTATTCCACAGCCGCAGTCAGTTTATGAGCAACAAGAGGGACGCACATTTTTGCCTGTGGACTTGGAGACATACTTCAAGTCCCCGCGTACATCGTACGGGCTAGGCAAAAATGTGCGTCATCTTGAAAAACTGTCGCTTTAATGGCCCTTCGCTCATTTTCAACTTCTATTCAATTTTCATACTGCCGTACTCTAACGGAACTATCCACCTACATTCTTCTAAAAGATCATTCTCTAGCTAATAAATCATCACACTAAAGCTTCATGTTAGCATTTCCAACCAACTCTGAAAATCGTTAACTTCGCGTATGAAGTAACATAAAAAAACACTTTGAAGGTTTTTTAAACCTGCATGTCAGTATAACAATTGATAGCTTAAAACTAAATAACTAAAACTAAATCTTATCTAAGTATAAAGGGAATTAATCGTTGCAATTGAGGATTGTAACGATTTTTGCCGGAAATTATTAATTATTTTGTTGGACATTTGTGCTAAAGTCTCAACATTCGAAATTCTATGTACTTCGGTAGTACTGTACCAGGGAGGCAACTTCAAAATCAACTTCAGAATTTTGTTCTGAATCCTTTGAAGTGCTTTTTTCCTGGTAGTGCAACAACTAGACCATATTGGCACAGCGTAAAGCATGGCCGGTCTAAAAACTTGTTTAAATATTAGAAGTTTATTCGTCAGGCAAAGTTTGGATTTCCTGTTTATAAGAGGATACAAACATTTTATATATTTGTTACATTTGGCTTGAATGCCCTCAATGTGATCTTTAAAAGTTAATTTATGGTCAAGTATTAATCCAAGATATTTCACTTGGTTTGACCAGGAAATTGGAACTCCGTTCATAGTGACTATGTGACTACTACTAGGTTTCAAAAACGAAGCTCTAGGCTTATGTGGAAATATTATAAGTTGAGTTTTGGAAGCGTTGGGAGAAATCTTCCATTTTTGTAAATAAGAAGAGAAAATATCTAAACTTTTCTGAAGTCTGCTGCAAATAACACGAAGACTTCTTCCTTTAGCGGAAATGCCTGTGTCATCAGCGAACAAAGATTTGTGGCAACCCTGAGGCAAATCAGGGAGGTCCGAAGTGAAAATGTTATACAATATAGGCCCAAGAATGCTACCCTGAGGAACTCCTGCTCTAACAGGTAGTCGATTAGATTTGGAATTTTGATAATTTACTTGCAGAGTTCTGTCAGTTAAATAATTTTGAACTAATTTCATAATATAAAGTGGAAAATTAAACTTTTTCAATTTAGCAATCAAACCTTCATGCCAAACACTGTCGAATGCTTTTTCTATGTCTAGAAGAGCAACTCCAGTTGAGTGGCCTTCAGATTTGTTTGAACGAATTAAATTGGTAACTCTCAAGAGTTGATGAGTAGTTGAATGCCCATGGCGAAATCCAAACTGCTCATTTGCAAAAATTGAGTTCGTATTGATGTGAAGCATCATTCTATTCAAAATTATTTTTTCAAAAAGTTTACTTATTGAAGAAAGCAAACTTATTGGACGGTAGCTAGAAGCTTCAGCTGGATTTTTATCCGGCTTCAAAATTGGAACAACTTTTGCATTTTTCCATTTATCAGGAAAGTATGCCAAATGGAAACATCTGTTAAATAATTTTACCAGGAAAGACAAGGTACTCTCTGGGAGTTTTTTGATGAGGATATAGAAAATTCCATCATCACCTGGAGCTTTCATATTTTGAAACTTTTTAGTTATAGACCTTACTTCGTCCAAATCAGTCCCCCAGGAATCATCAAAAATATTTTCCCGAGAGAATATTCCGAAAATCCCGAGCAACCTGATTCTCAATAGGACTAGTAAGACCCAAACTGAAATTATGGGAACTCTCGAATTGCTTAGCAAGTTTCTGAGCTTTTTCCAAATTTGTGATCAAAATGTTACCACCTTCTTTAAGCGCTGGAATTGGCTTTTGAGGTTTTTTCAAAATTTTTGTGAGTTTCCAAAAGGGTTTGGAACTCGGGTCTAATTAAGAAATATTATTTTCAAAAGTTTTGTTCCTCAGGGCAAAGAATTGCTTTTTAATTTGTTTTTGCAAATCCCGCCAGATAACTTTCATGGCAGGATCGCGTGTTCTTTGATATTGTCTCCTACGGACATTTTTAAGACGGATCAAGAGCTGAAGATCATCGTCTATTATAATTGAATCGAATTTAACCTCGCATTTTGGTACTGAGGCAGCTCTTGCTTCAACTATAGAAGTAGTCAGAGATTCAAGAGCATAATTAATTTCATCTTTGGTTTGCAAAGGAATGTTTGGATCGAAGTTATATTCCATAAATGTTCGATATTGCTCCCAATCAGCCCTATGGTAATTGAAAGTAAAGCTGTTGGGATTGGAAATTATTTCTTGGGATATTTCAAAAGTTACTGGAAGGTGATCAGAACCGAAGTCAGCATGGGTAACCAATTGCCTACAAAGATGACATGAATCAGTTAAGACCAAATCAATAGTTGAGGGATTTCTTGCAGAAGAAAAGCATGTTGGGCTGTTTGGATATTGAATAGTGTAATAATCTGCAGAACAATCATCAAACAGAATATTACCATTGGAATTGCTTTGAGCATTATTCCATGAGCGGTGTTTTGCATTAAAATCACCAATAATGAAGAATTTAGACCTATGACGGGTAAGTTTCTGGAGGTCACCCTTGAGAAAATTCTTTTGCTGGCCTACGCATTGGAATGGCAAATAGGCAGCTATAAACGTAAGTTGTCCAAATTTTGTTTCAACAGAAACTCCCAAAGTTTCAAAAACTTTGGTTTCAAATGAAGAAAGAATTTTATGCTTGATTCGTCTATGAATAATGATGGCAACGCCACCACAGGGTCCATCAAGACGATCATTTCTATAAATCAAGTAATTTGCGTCCTTCTTAACCTTATGGTCAGGTTTAAGGAACGTTTCAGTTATAACGGCAATATGCACGTTATGAACTCTCAAAAAATTAAATAGCTCGTCTTCATTATCTTTAAGAGATCGAGCATTCCAATTTAAAATGTTTAATGCTTTAAAATCCATTACTGAATTTTAAAGTCATGACAATATTATTTGCAAATTTTACTCCAGTTTGAATAGCATCAAACATGGAGTTAGATTTAAACATATCAGAAATCATGTCAATTAATGAATTCTGTAAAAATTCCATTTTAGGAGCAGTAATGCTTCCTAAGTCAAAATTGTCAAAATTTCCGTTATAACGTTGGTTAGTATTTTGATTTCTACCCGCTGCAATAGCAGCATAGGTAGCTCCATTAACTCGCTGAATATTGTTAGCAGCGAGGGGAGTAGGTACAGATGAAACATTTGAAGCAGGGGTGATATTTGTACCTACGGGTACGAATGTAGAATTTGTTCCTCGCTGACCGTTGTTAACAGCAGAGGAATTTATACCTGGTCGGAAACGTGGAGCGTTTCCTACCTGTCGGTTAGAACGAGATTGTAGGATCGCTTTGCGAGTCTTACATTCCCAAAAATTGGATTTGTGGTTTTCACCACAATTTGAACATTTAAATTTCTTAGGATCTTCCTTCACAGGACAGTCATCCTTTGCGTGAGAGGAATCACCACAATTCATGCATTTAGCTGGCATGTAGCAATTTTTAGTTCCGTGACCCCATCCCTGGCACTTACGGCACTGAGTGAGGTTTTGAAAATTTCCTCCAGTCTTCCTGAAATGTTCCCACTTCACTCGGACATGGAGCATAAGGCTAGCTTTTTCTAAGGCCTTAAGGTTGTTTAGTTCACTAGACTTGAAGTGAACTAAATAAAAATCATTAGAAATCCCGTTGCGCGAATCGCCAGGACGGGATTTCATTTTCATTTTGATTACTTGGAGTGGCACAATTCCAAGTAATTTTGCCAGTTCATCTTTGATCTGATCCAGGGATTCACCACTGGGCAGTCCTTTCATGACAACCTTGAACACACGTTCAGTTTTGGTGTCGTAAGTAAAAAATTTGTGCTTCTTCTCAGTAAGATACTTGAGAAGACATTTAAATCCGTCCAAGGTTTCAGCCAATACACGGCATTCACCCCGACGTCCAATTTGTAGTGAAAACTTAACTTTCACGAAATTCAAAAGTTCCATGCGAAGAGCATGGAAATCGGTAGTGGTTATCACAATAGGGGGAATCTTTTCCTTCTTGGCATTAAGCCGGGAAAGTTTACTAGAATTTTTCTTGGATGATGGATCATTCTCATCATCCGTGAGCAAATCAAATTGATTACTCAAATTAATTTCTTCAGAAGGGGGGTCAAGAGTTTGCCCCTTTCTTTTGCGTTTAGGCGCCATGGCGGCAGTAAATTTTTTATCCAAATCGACTTCCAAGCAGATTACTATAAGAATCTGAAGGATCGAAGAGGAATTTTCCAAATCGATATCCAAGAAGGATTACCTCGAGTAGGGTCCAAACAAGGATCGAAGAGGAATAAGAGGAGTTGAACAAGGTAGAAAATTTTTACAGGTTGAGCACTGAAAAGTGCTGTTTAAATTTGTTGTAGCTTTAGGTAGTAGTAACACTTCCTTAAGCAAAAAGCAAATAGATCCGCACGGCAAGAGAGCACGATGCGGACTGACCATTCAAAATAGTTGTTTTCTCTATACTTTATGGAAATAAAACTTTATTAGAATCTTTTTACTTATGGTTTTAGAATGTTAATGTTAATGGTTATGGTAGTCAGTTAGGTCCATGGATGGTTTTGTAACACCGATCAACTTTATGTGGAGTATATCGTGAATTGGTAATCATTAATTTACAGGCAACCCATTCGCAAAAATACTGCCCGCCTGACGTATGCATGGTGGAAAGGGACAGAAAATCGTGTTGTAAGCAGAAAGGCAAGAGCAAACCCAAGTAACAATTTTGGTTTTATGAGGGTTCTGTAGACCATGCCCAAGTAACATTGCAAGCTTTATAGAGGTTTTATAGCATTCTACAAGTCTAATTCATGGTCTACAGAACCCTTATAAAACCAAAATTGTTAGTTGGGTGATTAAGACTTGTAGAATGCTATAAAACCTTGATAAAACTTGCAATGTTGCTTGGGAAAACATGGACGCCAACCAGGCCCCTGGTTCGAACAAGTTTAACCGTCAGGTTAAATTAACCCGAACAATGCATAAGGTCCTTACTACATTGGTTCGATTCTATTAATTATTTTCTCTATGGATCGGCACGGCCATTGTTCGGATTTACCTTAAGAAAATGCACCACCTTTCTGTAGCAGCTTTTGGTAGCAGCTCTAAACTGTAATTTAATATGTTAATTAGTTTGATGCACAATTTACAATAACTTACATTTGATAGTTTCTTTTCAGGTCCTCGTGCTACTGAGGTTCGGCAAGGGCTTACAAAGTTGATTACGTACTTTTGTAGGCTAAATACAATGTTTTAATTATCTTTTAATAATGTGACTTTTCAATTTAGTGTATATAGATAGGCTTAAATCACTTACGTTATTGTTTAACTAGGATAAGCTAAGTTTTAAAGCCTATTAATTCAAATCAATTTTGTTTTATTTCACGTAATGCATTCCCTAGAATAAGTAATACTTTAATAATTGAAATTCATAAATGGAAATATTTTACTAGCACTATTTTTAGGCTCGAGTTGATAAATTAATCTAAGTTGAAACACTATTATTTCACTGTAGTTTTCAACTATATAATCGCTTTTTGTATAGCTAACGAAATTGTAACTCCACCTATTACCACCGAGGTTTGTTTTTGTTTCTTCCTTTTTCTTCCGTCCGATCGCTGTCAACTAGATCGATCAACGATCTACGCTATGAGTTAGACCGTCACTCTCCACGAACTGTGTGCCTACTGGTTTTCGCCACACCCCCGCCCGTAACTCCGGTTCCGGATTCTCGTCGGAATTGCCCGATTTACTAGGAACCTCGAAAAACCGCCAAGTTGGCACAGTTGGCGTCTGAATACACCTCTAGACGTTCAAACATTGACATGTCGTACTCTGCCATCTTTACCTTTAAACACATCCTCGACGATCCCTCTGATCCAGTTCTTCCTCCGTGCGCCATCTACGACAAATACTGATGCCTACCTGTATCGCTTTGCGCTCGTTGATCCATTTTGTCCGCTTGTTTATTGTCGGCAGGTATTCTTTGCACCAGCGCTGCCACATTTGGTCGGCCAAGTACTGCGACCGTTTGTGCGCATTCCGCAAAGCTTCCGCAAAGTCCACAGCGCCGTCCACAACCATGTCTGCATCCTTTATAACGCCACGGAGAAAGTGGTTTGGTGTTATCGCTGCAGCTTCTGCAGAATCTTGTGGCAGATAGGTCAAAGGACGAGTGTTTATCATATCCTCTGCCTCAGACAACGAAGTCAGCAAGATTTCATCCGTAAGTTTTCGACCATCATCGAGCGCCTTCAATGCCTCCTTTACCGATCGTACCATACGCTCCCAAATACCACCCATGTGTGGGGTACCTGGGGGAGTGAAGCTCCATTTAAGTTTGGAACTTGTCACGCTTTCTGCACATGCTCGATCGATGTGCCACATCCTTGCACACTCATTGCTAGCGCCTTTGAAGTTTGTGCCGTTGTCGGAGAATATTTCGTCCGGGACTCCACGTTTGCAGACAAACCTCCTAACCACCATTAAGCACGCCTGAGTGGTCAAACTGTGCACAACTTCTAAGTACACTGCTCGCACCGCTAGACAGGTGAAGAGCGCAATCCACCTTTTCTCCCACCGTCGGCCCACCAATACTTCTACGGGTCCCAAATAGTCTACACCAACCGAACTGAACGGACGAAGCTGTGGCGTAATCCGTTGTACCGGTAGCGATGTCATCATGGGAGCTTGCGGTAAACAGCGATTGACGCGAGTTAGAAAACCACCGACCTGGGTTTCTTTTTAAAAAATATAAAAGACAACTTAACCGCTACACTACTGAACTAAGACTGATTTATTATAATCGAATTATGCTACAGTTCACCTTCTCTGCACACTCAGCACCTCGCGCGATGAGTACTAAGTCCAACGATCGCCCTCGATGCCGCTGCTGCTGGGTTGACGAATTCTGCTGATCGATGCCATGCTGCTGTTGCCGTGTTGATAGAAGTTGCTGACACCGTCGATGAAATTTGTACAAGTCCAGGTAGCGGGGTCGTTAACTCGCCCCTCCTTAGTGATGAACCTCCAGGGGCATAATATCCGCTATTGTAAGTTTTTTGAAGTTATGAGTGATCTCCTTGGCCTCCGTTTTTCCATGATGATCCTTAACGTTTGGAATGGTTTCGGGAATGGTGGTATGTAGCTTGACCTTGGTTGTTCTGTGGGAGAAAATACTGAGAATAGCTAAACCGATTACGATAGGAATAATGGTTATTCCTCCAAAAATTGACCAATGTGGAAAACGCAAGCTATTGCTGTTTAAACGAAGTAAATCCAAATCTTTCCGTGCCTCTATTTGAAGCTTGTGAAGGTGTTCCATACTAAGGTTCAGTATGTCACCGTGTTTGCTGATAGGTATTCCGTCCAAAGGGAGGTGAATGGGTTTTCCAATAATATTTCGGGTTTTACTTGTATACGAAACGTTATCGATTCGTGCCGTGCAGTTTTCGTATTGGATCAAATATGATCCGGAAAGAGTTCTCTCGGTAGTACCACAATCGGATGATAGGGTAAAGTTGCTTGCTGAGTTGATAAGTATGTGTTGCATGTCGATTGGCATGACTTCCTTCTCTATGGGGTTTGACGTGTAGTTACATATAGCTGCTTTTCCATCTAACAGATTCGGTATGCATGTACTATCGGCTACTTCAGTATCTTCAATATTGTAGATAGTTGATTCTAACGTTTTAACGGTAAATTTTGCAGTTCGATGAATCAGGAAAAACTTCTTGGTTGCATGGATTTGTCGTTGACTATGGAATGTTGGATATATATGAACTTTGCGGAAAATTCTGAAATCTAGTTTTGGCATTTTGATGAATAGTAGCATCTCTCGTTGATTGGTGACTATGGATGTTTTGGCGTACGTGACGACTTCCGATGATGAATGAACTGTAACATTCTCTCTCTCTAAATCCTTCCTTAACATTTCTAATTCAGTTTTGGTTAAAATTTTTTCATTTAAAATCCCTAGTTTAGCTAACATTATAGTTTCGATTATGTTTTCTACTTTGTAGTTTAAATCTTTAAGATTGAAGAGAATGTTTATGGAATGCAATTCTGAGGATTTTGATCTGAATAGCTGAATGGCTTGTTTTGTTTTGAATACTGTTTCCTTAAGTTGTAAAGTCATTTCTCGATTAATTTTTACTTGTTTGTTATTGCTATATACCAGATTATTGATACTAGAATTAATTAATTTCAAATCATTTGCATCGGGAGATCCTGCTATAAATTTCCAAACGGTGCCTACGGCATCCCATCGTTTTTGCCTTTTAGAATGGATAACCTTTCCTAATGAGTCATTGATATCATCAAATTTTTGTATTATAATTTCGGAAAATTGATTCCTCTCTATCTCTTCAAATTTATTTCTCAAATCAACAATATGGAGTCTTAGAGCTTCTATATTAAAATGGTGTATATAGTAGTAGTATTGATATTGAATTCGGCCAATGCCATGGTCGTAAATGAAGATTGGTCCGTCGATTTTCTGTATAGTCAAAGTCCAAATCTGCGGCAATAGTGCCAAGAGTCTGTAAATAATGATAAATTTTGCGTCAGTCAAATCTGTCTTATCTTTATGTCATTTTTATGTATTTTCCTGCCATCGTCAGTCGTTACAGTACTTCTATTAACATTACTTATTTTAACTTTCTTATACCTATTTTTGTGCTTTAGTCTTTGTCTGGTCTTCTCGAAAGCTTCTATGTTACTCTTTATGTTTGCATATTTTTTGTTTTTATTGATATATGTCAAGTCCTTTTTTTGTTTGGTCTTTAAATTTTGATAAACAGTCTCAACTATAGTCGAGGATTTGCTGGAAGGGATGATAATTTCGTAAGGGGTATATCCGGTACTGGAATGAATCGTGGAATTGTACTTGTGCATAGAAATATTCACAAGGTCGATCACTGATCTTCCTGGGTTTTCTGTTTTCGTAATTCGATAAATTTCCAACAATGTAGAATGTAGTCTTTCAACGGCTCCATTCATTTCACTGCGTCCTGTTGCTGTAATGTATGTTTCAATATTATATGTATTGTAAAAGTTTACTAGTTCTCCCGTCATGAATGATCTCTCACCATCCATAACTAGAACTCCTGGTGTTTTATATTTTAGAAGAATATCTTTAATAGCAGGAACCAAATCAATTGCAGCTCTAGATTCGGTCATTTTAATTTGTGCAAATTTTGAAAATTTATCGATATACGTTAAAAAGTGGAGATTTTCTAGGAAGAGGATATCTATGTGGGCTATTTGGAAAGGACCGGTAGGGATAGGAGTTTTTTGCACGGGAAAATTTATAGGGCTTCTGTCGTATTTGCATTCGTGGCAAATGCGACAGTTTGTAATGAAATCTTTTACTTTCTGTTGGATTTTCGGAAAGTAAAATTTTCTTAGAATTTGTCGTTTGTTTTCCTCAGCACCCCTGTGTGCTCTGAGGTGTGTATCCCGAACAATATTCCACTGCTCATCGTCCTGGCAGATATCTTCCAATAACCTCTGTGTGAAACGGATTTTTAACGATTTCTTTTGTCCAAAATGTTCTTTATAGACTTCTTGTACCCTACCCATAATTTCCTCTTCTGTTAATAATCCGTTTACTTTACCTGGGTCAAAATGTGTTTTCAATACCTGTAGGAGAGAAGCGTTGTTAATTTCATTCATATAAATAGTTATTCTTTTGAAATTTGTGAATGGGGTTTCGATCTTAACATTATTTATACCTTTTTTAATAATTACCTGATGCTTGAACGCATTCAATGGTGCTTCGGTAGAAATAATGTAAAAATCATCGCTATTTTCGGCTGAGTGTTGTGTACCCGTTAAAGAGCATACTATCCGACTTAAAGCGTCGGCGACTACATTAGTCTTTCCAGGTTTGTATTCAATTTGATAGTCGTGCTCTTCGAGATACGACTTCCACCTTTTTAACTTCGCGTTTGTGTTTTTTGGTGATAATGAAAATGTTAACGGTTGGTGATCCGTTAAGATTTTGAACTGTGTTCCATATAAGTAATTTCTAAAGGTTTGTAAAGCCCAGAAGATTGCGAGCATCTCTTTCTCTGGTACTGAATACTTTTCCTCAGATTTTGACAATGTCCTAGACGCAAAATGAATAGGTTTGTCTTTTCCAACTTCTCCTTGAGACAATACTGCTCCAATGGCAAAATCAGAAGCATCAGTAGTTAGGAGAAATGGTTTGCTGTAATCTGGGTAAATTAATATATCCGATGACGTTAAAATATTTTTCATCCTTTCAAAACACGTTTTTTGCTCAGAGGAAAGAGAAATTTTTTTGTTCGAATGAACTCCCTCCCCTCTTAGAAGGTTAGTGAGGGGTTTTGCGATTTTCGCAAAGTCCTTCACGAATCTTCTATAGTAACCCATCATACCAAGGAATGATCGTACATCCTTGATTGATTTAGGTTCAGGAAATGCTCTAATTGTTTCAATCTTTTTTTCATTGGGTTTGACTCCATCTGAACTAATAATATACCCTAGAAATTCTACTTGGGTATGCAGAAATTCAGACTTGTCCATCTGTATTTTTAACCCTGCGTCATTTAAAGTTTTTAATATTTTTGAAAGATTCTCCAAATGTTCGTCGAGCGATCGACCGAACACTATTACATCGTCGATGTACACATAGCAAATTTTCCCTATGTGCTCTCTAAGGATGTCATCGATGGCTCGTTGGAATGTCGCGGGCGCATTTTTCAACCCGAACGGCATTCTAGTGAACTCGTACTTTCCATTGTTGATGGAAAATGCGGTTTTTTCTATATCGCTCTCTTTCATTCGGATTTGATGAAATCCGGAGGCTAAATCGAGAGTCGTGAAATATTGCTGTCCTTTAAGTTGTCCGATGACATATCCAATTTCAGGCATTGAATACCTATCAGATATGGTTTTTTCATTGATTTTTCGGTAATCAATCACCATTCTAAATTTTTTTATGCCCGAAGCATCAGCTTTCTTCGGTACAATCCACACTGGAGACGTCCAGGGGGATCTCGATGGTCTGATAATACCGTCTGACAGTAATTTTTCTATTTGTTTGTTCACTTCATCGGTATAGGCGGCGGGATAAGGGTAAACCCTTTGATGCACTGGTATGTCATCAGTAGTATTAATCGAACACTCTATTCTAGTTGCACATGTCAACTTGGAATCTGGTTCGTGAAATACTTCTTTGTTAGTATTCAGAATTGATTCTAACTTGTCTCTTACCGATTGACTAAGATGGTCAGTTCTAAAAGTGAGATTAGAAGATGATTCTACTGTTCCAGGACAGTATTGCAAAATTGGAATAACTAGCCGTTCATTACCTTTTTGTAGGGAAAGAGTTCCCCTCGAAAAATCAATCGCGGCGTTGAGTGCTTTTAAAATACTAGTTCCAATTATTCCCTGGAAAAATGGGTGGAACTTGTGTAACAAAAATTGAGCTTGAAAGTTAATTTTTGGTTCGAAAAAATTTATATTTATTGCCGATGTTGCATTGAAACATCCATTAGCACTGGTTATGTTCTTCGCATTGAAATCGTATGGTTTCGTTTTACCATAAGCATAAGCCAATTTCGGTGAAATCAAGTTAACGTTTGCTCCCGTGTCAACCAAAAATGGGAAACTGCCTATAGTAGTTTGTAAATTAATATATGGTAGAGTTGGTTTTACCAACTCGTTTTCCACTCTAAAAAATTAGCGGTGTTTTCGTCATTTTTAAGCACATTACTCTCCGAGCTCTGTTGACTCGAAGTTGATGGCTGTGGATCATCTTCATGGTATGTCGGCATTTCAAACTGTTCAGAAAAATCGGAATGATCATAATAATCAATTTCTTCCTCCTGATAGTAATGATCGGGGTAATAGTTGTAGTACTCGTAGGGATCTGCCTCATACTCTACCGGATGAGCAACTCTCTTAAAGTTTTGGAATTGTTGAGACGGTGGATGTGGTCTCTTAAAATTGAATTGTGGCCGGTTTCCATAATTAATGTTCCTTGACCGAACGCTGGGATCTACATCCATCGGTTCTGGTTTCGGTTGATTAATTTGACCAAATTGGTTTGCTCGCTGTAGGTTTGTTGGCATAAATGGCCTACTAAACCCTTGATGTTGCATCGGACGTTGTGGAAATGGGGCAAATAATCTCCTAGGTGGTGGCTGTGGAGCCAATGCCATAGGAGGCTTTACTAGCAATCTTGGTGGTGGCCGTGGTGGAAGCCTGGGCACCTCCAATTCTCTAGGTTTTGGAAGTGAAACGTTTGACGTTTCATTTCTTAGTGGACCAGATCTAATGTCCATATTATGATAATCGAGGCAAAATTGGTACGCACTACTTAATGTTTTAGGTTTTGCTGTCTTCAGCAAGAGGCTAAGATTCCTCTCATGGCCCCGTATAAAGGAGTCAAGGGCTTTTTCTCTAAAGTAGTCTATATAGACCGCTGCATTGTCCCTATATTTTTCATCGGTTTGCACTTGGGCTATAATGGCTGACAACAATTCATTCACCCTGCTGTAATAGCAGGATAAGGACTCTGTCTGCCCTTTCTTAATCGTCGTCAACTCGAAGTCGAGTGTCTTTAATTCACGTTTGTCGCTATAGTATAGCAACAGTGTGGACTTAATTTCAGTCCAATTTGACGCGACGTTATTGGCGTTCAGCACATCAGCTGCTTCGCCCGTTATACGTCGTCTTATACTTTTTTCAATTAGGTCATATTGCAATGATTCGACAGGAATGTGGCGGTACATATTAAAGATACCTTCCACATCCAGGATCCAGTTCATTAGTTCTGTAGGATTTCCATTGAAAGATCTAAGATCTTTTAAAAAATCAGGAATCCTACCAATCTCAATGAAATTTTCGGTTGGTCGTACCGGCTCTGGTACTGGTCGTGGCCCAAGGCCAGGCGCTGGTGCTGGCACTGGAAGTGACATTTTGGTTTTATGGTAAAAATCTAACCTGCACCTTTTCTTAATTTTGGGAGCTTTAATGTAAACTTTATACTCACAAATTTAAATCTACTGTACTGTTTCTTAGTTTTGGAAAATTTTAATGTAAAACTGTTCACTCGCGACTTTAAAATCACTGTTCGCACAAAAATTATAATACTAAAATTGGTATAACTTTAAATTTACTTGTTCACACAAAAATTATAATGGTAGAATTGCTACTTACAGTACTGCTAGCATGGTCGGCTGCTAGACTTTTGGGTTGTCCGCTGGTCTTCGCTCGTTGGGGGAAACGGAGGCAGGTGGGCCGGAGTAATCCTGTTTGCTGTCTGCTACTGAGGCTCCTATCACCGATCGGGAGTTTTCCACTGTGTCCTCACGTTCCGCTTCGTTGACTGTAGGCTGGCTCTTTGAACCAGTTTAACACTCTCACTACACTAACAGTTCGGCTCTTTGAACCGGAAATGTGAACTTTTTTAGATTATCACTTTTAAGATTTCAACTGTGAGCCAGAAAGCTTTTTCTTCAACACTTTTAAGATTTTTCACTACCGTTCAACTTATACTATTCCCACTCGCGAAGGTCCCTATTCGGGCGCCAGTTAGAAAACCACCGACCTGGGTTTCTTTTTAAAAAATATAAAAGACAACTTAACCGCTACACTACTGAACTAAGACTGATTTATTATAATCGAATTATGCTACAGTTCACCTTCTCTGCACACTCAGCACCTCGCGCGATGAGTACTAAGTCCAACGATCGCCCTCGATGCCGCTGCTGCTGGGTTGACGAATTCTGCTGATCGATGCCATGCTGCTGTTGCCGTGTTGATAGAAGTTGCTGACACCGTCGATGAAATTTGTACAAGTCCAGGTAGCGGGGTCGTTAACTCGCGGCACCACATGCAACTCTTCACCGCTTGTTGAATAGCCCATCGCAATTTGGGTATGTGGAACCGTTGCCGCAATTCATTACACACGGTCTCACGATTTCCATAGCCGAACTTCTTATGGTAGTAAATTATCAGCCTTTAGGTTACCGCATGTCCTTTAGGGAGTATGACCGGATGTTTCATGTCGAATGTGGCAAATTCCGCTTGCTCTATTCTGCCCCCCTCGACACGCATAACTCCTTCGGTATCGAGTACGGGGCTTATCTTGCAGATGGAGCTTGATTTTTCTAATCGTCCCCTAGCTTGTTCCGGTTTCAGATCTAGGTTTCTCTCAAGGATCCTTTTCTCCTCTGGAAACCTGTCACGTTGAGCCTGCCTCCACAAGATCGTTTCGGACGCTTGCAACTCGTCCTGTCGAAGAGGTTGCAGGATAGATTTTGGTTTTGCTTTTAGCAGACGTTCCTGACCCGGGGTTGCCTTGGACACCAAGATGGGTTGACCAGCTATTTTTTCTGCGACAGTTCGCGACGAACCGAATCACCCTGGCTGTACTTCGAAGCAGACGAATCCAACAATACGTTGACTCAATGTTGATCAAAGGAGCACCGAACGCCACTTCATGATGTAGTACACACGTACGCATCTCTTCACTGGCAGGCAATCCGCTTACTGGCCACAGTTTCTCAGACTCCAAAAGAAATTGTGAACCGTTGAACCACGCACTGTTCGACGCCAATGGAGGACCCTGTCCCCATTTTGTCAGAACGTCGGCGATATTTATTTTTGTTGACACCCAACGCCAGTCGGATATGTTTGTGTTTTCCCGAATCTCGCCAATGCGAAAAGCCGCAAACTGCTTATATTTGAGCTGGTCGGAGCGAATCCAACTGAGTACGGTCTGGGAATCCGTCCAGAGGAATTTGTTATTAATAGGGAGGGAACGATGTGACTGGACCGTGCACAACAGCCGTGAACCCAGAACCGCTGCCATCAGTTCAAGGCGCGGGATCGACTATCGTTTTAACGGCGCTACTTTCATGCGAGACATCACCAGAGAAGTCTTCACGCTTCCATGCACTACCGTTCTGAAATAGGCCACACATCCATACGCGTGCTCGCTGGCGTCCATGAAAATGTGAAGCTGGAGTGATTCGACGGCGGATGAATACGAGTCCCCGAGATAACAACGAGGAATACGAATGCCTTCTACCTGCGTCAACAGACCCGTCCAACGCTTCCACTTCTTTAACGACTCATCGTCTATTTCGTCATCCCAACCGCAGCCCGTCCGCCACAAATCTTGGATGAGCATTTTGCCGTGTATCGTAAACGGAGCCAGAAGTCCAAGTGGGTCAAAGAACCCCATTACGTAGCTTAGGACCAACCGCTTTGTTGGTCGTTGAGCACCTTCGAAAAACGGTTTCAGCTCTGGTCGATGATCGGTGGCGAATGAAAAGACGTCTTGGCTTGGATTCCAAATTATTCCAAGGACTCGCTCGTTCTCCGTTGCTTTTTCAACATTGAACTGAACTGTTTGGGTCGGCTGTGGTTCTCCAAGACACTCAAGTACTTCGGCGGGGTTCGAGACCCAGTTTCTTATCTCGAAGCCCGCATTTGAATGGATGAATCGTACCTCTTTAGCTCGACGTACTGCTTCTTCAATGGTGTTGACACTATCGTAATAGTCATCAGCATAGTGTTTTTTGATTATAGCTGCCGCCGCCTCTGGATACTCTGCTGAAAACTCCGACGCGTTGAGATTTTTAACATATTGTGCCGAACATGGGGAGCAGGTTGACCCAAACGTGGCAACATCCATGATGTACACGCTCGGCTCCTCATCCTGTAGATTCTTCCTGAATAGGAATAGCTGCGCTCCCTTGTCGGCCTTGCGGATTTTCATCTGGTGGTACATCTCACGAATGTCTCCCCCGAAAGCATTTCGGTGCTCACGAAAGGGACAAAACACAGCAATCTGTGGTGTCAGCATATCGGGACCTTTGAGCAACTGGCTGTTGAGAGACACACCATTTACTGTTGCTGCGGCGTCCCATACGAGACGGATTTTTCCAGGTTTCTTCGGATTTTGGACATAATTTAGAGGAAGATACCACCTCTTTTGTGAATCGATTTCCACCAGCTCCTTCGACGTCGCTAGGTGGGCATAGCCTTTTAGTTGATACTCCTCAATCTGTTGTCGAATCTTCTCGTACAACTCGGAAGTCTTTCCCAAACGCTGCTCCAACTGCTTCAACCTCCTGCGGGCCATCGGAAAACTGACCGGAAATGTTGGATCGTCGGTTCTCCAGAGCAGTCCTGTCTCAAAGTGATTACCGACACGCACGGTTGTTCCGTCCAAAATCTCCCGAACTCTCTTCTCGTCTTTTGTCTCTAGTACAACCGCCACTATAGATTCCTCCAGAGAGTAGTGGTCTTTCAGGAAATTGTAGACATCTTCGTTGCTAATTTCACGGTGATGTCCGATGATATTTCCACCGCCTGTTCGTCCTGCTGACGGACCATAAATCGACCATCCGAGCTTAGAACGCACAGCTATCGGCTATACCCCGGACCTTGGCTTCAATTGGCGCAATGGTGTGAATATTGTTAAGTCCAATGAGCAAACCAGGATGTTGATTCGTGTACGAGACTATTGGCATGTCACGAAGATGGCTATATTTAGCGGATATTTCCGCAGCGTTCAGTGACTGTTTCGGAAGAAGCAGTTTTTCAACCGTCTGCGCGGACGAGAGTAGGTATTTTTCTTCCTTTCCCACAGTGGAGATCCTCAAATCCATCCTTCTAGAATACGGTTCAACACGTGTGACATCCGCGGTCCATTTTATGGTGAGTGGCTGCTTGACACCTGGGACACCTAGCTGTTCAGCCAGAGAATGTTCAATCAGGGTAATCGATGCTCCTTCGTCCAGGAACGCTAGCGTCGATACGTGCTTTTCCCCGCAGTATAGTGTTACGGGCACCATCCGGAAGATTACGGAAACCGACGTGCGGATGTGTGTATTAATGACCACCGCACTTTCGAATGGGTGCAGTAACGGATGATGGCGCTCACGGCAGTTTCCTGCGTTGCATCGGATTTTAAATTTACATGGAGCGTTACCATGATCATTTAGGCAGATTTTGCAGAGCTTGCCTTTCTCTACGATCTTCATACGATTGTCAAAATTAAATACTTTGAAGTCTTGGCAAAAGCGTAGGCAATGGTCCGTTCTTTTGCACGCACATTTTGCAGGGTTTCAATTTATCGGTGGTTGTTAGCTCATTTGCTGCGTTTTCAGGCGTGCTATGATTGAAAACGGACCCTTTTTCACGGCTCCTTCCCTTTCCAGCCTGTCCCGGGTACTTAGTTTTGGGTTCTGGTCTGTACCCAATGCTTTCGTTGGCCTCGCATGCCTCCGACACAATCTTAGAGAGGAATTTGGAAAAAGTTCTCAATGTTACCGTTTTCCTCTTGTTCCGGAAACGAATCCACTCTCGCTTGTCACCTGCATTAATCAAATGCTGCTTTAGGCCCGCAGCCTCTAGATGGTCACACAGCTGTTCCACTTCTTTTCAGAAAGGGATGAACGTCTCCAATTTGTCTGCTTTGGGAGCATCTAGCCGCTTTACTTTTTCCAGATGACAATGCAACAGCTGCTCTGGGCGTCCGTAGAGTTGACGGAGTTTGCCCATCACCTTCGGCACTGACTTCGGCATCAACAATTGCCCACGAACGCTCTCCAACGCGGGACCCTTCAGGCTTTTCTTGCAAGCGCACCAAGTTCTCAACATCATTGAAGCCACAAGCTGCGTTGGAGGCTTCCAACCCGGGGGCAACTTGACAATTCCAGTACATTTCCAGTGTACCCCGAAAATTTGGTGCTGGTGGTTCTGTCAAACTTACAAATTTCAGAAGTGTTATCTGAATAGGGCGAATGCGGAAATGACATACAGTAAATAAAAGTATTTTTAAAGATAATCTTATTGCATATACATAATTTTTTTTTTTTTTCCTTTGGTTTGTTTTTTCCGTCGATCTTGTTTTCCGTGCTGAGCACCAATGCTACCGACGTGCCAGGAAGGCAGCTCCCACACCTGGACCCTACCTATCGACCCATCAACTCATGAACCGGGGACCAACGGCTTTACTTCCCATCCGAAGGAAGGCGTGATCAGAGATGTTATGCCTCAGAACATCCCGGCGGTGCCGACTGGGATTGAACCCAGGCCTGCTGGGGTGAGAGGTAATCACGCTTACCACTACACCACCGGCGCCGTTACATATACATAATCAGTTTATTAATCTTTTTTTGTGAAGCCGCGTATGTCTTTGAGAACAAAACCAAAAGCTTAAACATATGATTTGTAAAACGAAAATAAGTGATTGCCATCGAATGAATCGAAACAAATGAGAATTGAGCGTGGATACTTTCGATGTTTTCGACGCTATTGCTATTGTCGTCGATGATGAACAAAGAAAGAATGGTTTTGCAGCGAGAAAGAGCGTACTAATTAAATGCAGTTAGTACTGCATAATATACAATTTGAGGTAATAGCTTAAAAGAGCTCAAAACAATCAACCGTATGAAACTAACGATTTTAAATTGGCTCACTACTTGACTAGCCTATCGGTCCCAAGTACATCTATAAACGTACCCCATTCTAGTCGAAGTTCAAGTACTACACTATGTTAGTGCATGGATATACGAAATGTTAGTTTTCACACAGCAAACCTGTTACTCACCGCGAATAAGAATCAATTTTGTATTTTTTTACCCCGCAATATAAATATGGGGAAGTAAATTCTTTTTATTGATACGGCTTTTGTCTTCATCGCACAGCCATGCTCAGAAACATTATTCTCAAGGCTGATAATATTCAAGAGCAAAATATAATAGAAGTGACCAAAGTATATTTATTTCCATTTGATTATATAAGGAAGACCTCCTTCAATCTGTTTCGATTTGTTTGGATTTATTTCATTTCACCACGAAAATCATAAATTTGCTCTTTTCATATGTCATTGTAGCTTGTTGTTTGGCATCCATACATGGTTAAACAAAAAGTTGGTTTCCCATAGAGAAATACCGTTGCGGCGGTGAAGGGCAGGCCCTTTGTTTACGTTGTGTGGCGACATCTACTATTTGCAAGTGGATACGTGAAACTAAGGTAATCTGTCACCTTGCCGGGGACTTAGAGGCTTCGTAACTCCCGACAAACAGCGGCCACTCTTCGGGTCTCCCGGTGAAAATAGGAAGCTTCTTAGAAATCCCATTTCGCGCTGCCAACTGAGTTTTTGTTGGTTCGACCGGCTGGTGCCCCTGCCCGTGTGGGGCTACCTTTTTCTTCCTATGTCGTGGCTCATCTTTCGGTGGCTCTGGATCTTCCTCCGTTTCGTAATCCGATTCTTCGTCTGACTCTTCAACGGTCGTTTCCCCCGAGCAACCATCATCGACCTCCTCATCGTCACTGCTTTCTTTCGCCGAATCGTACTCATCATCCGAACTTTCATCCGACTTTTCATGTACCCTATGTTTTCCGGTTAATGGCTTCTTCCGTTGGACCTTGAGCTGCTTAGCTATTTTCGGCGAGTCTTTTACTGAATCCGGTTTTTTTCGTCAGCTTTTCCGTCGTCGTACTTCTCGTCTGCTCCATCATTCCTTGACGTACTTTTCTGCTGCATACGATCGGCATGCGCTTGTGCATCACAAAGTTCTTGTTCCAGCAATTGCTTCTCTTGCTGCATTTCCTTCTCTCTTAGCTCATTTTTCATTTTCCGCAGTTTTTCCTACAAGATCCGATCCATTTCCATACGGCCATTCCGAAACGGCCACCTCGGAAATTCGCGACCGTAAAAGTGGCGACTCGGGAAATTTGTTTTTTCTCGCAGTGCAAATCGTCGGGAAAAGTGTCGCACGCACGGAAGAGACGACGGCTCAACATGGATGATGGTCATAACCGCAATCTGGGCCCGGGAAACCAGACAGCACCAGGAATCAGCGCACAAAGAGGTCAGCAACCACCTGGAGTGATCACCCAGCGCACCGGATCGCAGCAAAATCATCACCCACAGCCAAATCCTCCGCACCCAACTCCAAATCCGCAACCGGCACCAACCGAAGCAATTTTCAAAAAGCAAACAGCCGCAGACTTTTTCACACCGATACATGCAGCAACAGTTAACACTTTTTCACCAAGCATTGCAGTCGATTCGCGTTCAGGTACCTTCAAACCCTGGAATCATCCTGGACTCGCTGGCGAACAACATTACAGAGTTTCGCTACGAACCAGAGGGAAGCGTCACGTTCGCTGCTACGCCAGGTACGACGACCTGTTTGAAAAAGAAGCTGCCCGAATCGAAGAAGAGGCCAAGCGCTTCGAAAAACTTTCCGTTCGGTGACACAGTGAAAAAACTGAAAACGCTTTTCTGTGCTGTCGAGTCCGTTGTAAGCAAACGGTATCGCTACCGAAATCCTAGCGAAGATTTAATTTCGTTTGCCTGTCGAATCAACAAGAGCTGTGTTGAGTTCGAACTGAGCAAGATGACCCAAGAGCAATTCAAATGTGTAATGTTTGTTTGCGGTTTGAAATCGGAGGGAGATGGCGCAATACGAACAAGATTGCTTTCAAATATAGAGGAGCGGACGGACGTCAAACTCGAACAGCTTTCAGAGGACGATTGTTGTGTCTGAAGCATGATACGGCAATGATCGAATCGGCCAACGTCAGCAGCAGTGCAGTTCGTCAAATCAGTGTCAACATTTCAAAGGGGCGTGATTGCTTTTGTAAACAGTGACTTAAGCCGTCAATTTCTCGCGAATGATATCTTACCTCTCCAAAATTACAATGCTAGCTGGTAGAGAAAACATTCCTCTACCTGGTGGTGTTGTTATTTTTCATGAGTGAGCTTTTATTTGCGAGAAATCTATGGCTAAAGCCGTTGTTTACAAATGCAGTTGCGCCCCTTTGAAATATTGGCACTGAAATGTAAGCAGTTCAACAAGTATCCACCCAAGACCAGCATCGGATCAGCAGGAACCGGAACCAAACAAGCCAGGAACGTACCAGCATCACCCTGCTGGAACTGTGGAGCAATGCACTTTAACCGGGACTGCATGTACATATAAGCAACACAAGTGCAACGATTGCGGACTCGTCGGCCATCATGAGGGGTATTGCTCGAGCGTTCGGAAAAGCCCCAAATCATCAGCTTCCAAGTGGAAAGGCCGACCGAGAGCTGTCTCAACGAAAACATTATGACTTCTGGTAAATACCGTAAAGTGAACCCTACACGATTGCTTTTATTGACAATAATCGTATTGTCAATACATGCTATATTGACGTGAATATATCGAGATTGACAATATTTATGAATTCACATCATCAATATTATTGTCAATAATTCCCCTTCGCGTCAATATATTGATGCGTGTTGGGTTTGCTTAACAAAAAGCGTCGTTTCGTTCAAGCTCAAGTCAACGGAGTGGATATACGTCTTCAGTTGGACACTGGGTCTAACATCAGCGTTGTGTCGAAGCGGATCTGGGCGAAAGTTGGCAAGTCACCGATAATGCCATCTACGGAACGAGCCGCAACAGCATCAGGAGCTCCACTGAAGCTACTTTTCAAGTTCGTCTGCACCGTATCAATCAACGGTGAGCAATGCCAAGCACAATTCTACGTGGTGTAGAAGTCCCTTCAGCTTTTATGAAACGGAGTCGCTCATACCAACGGCCACAGCAGCTGGAGTCTGGAATTTGCTAGCAAAGGATAGGGAAAAATTTAAGTAAAAAGCAGAGGAAATTTACAAGGAAAGTGATAGTGCGATTTTGGGTGGAGTAAGTCATCATCAAAAGGTAACGGGAAAGGAGACGTGAACATCAAGGTACGATGGAGACTCACTCATCACATTGGAACAACCAGATAAGTAAACTTGCTTTTTATTTTATTTTACACATATATCCCAATCATTTTATAACTAAATACGTGCCAGAATAAAAAGTTTTTTTTTATTCTGGAAGTGAGAATACACTTGTGCATTTTTGCGGGGCTTATTGTATCAGAAAATGACCTCAGAATGTACGTGCAGAAACAGGCATTCTTGAAATGGGTCGTTTGATGTATGATAGAGCTATCACCTTCCATCTCCAGGGCTAAAAATATTTGCACATTCGACATACAGAAAATGCAGATAAGTTTCTTCCATAAAAACTCTGCCGGTACAGAGGGTGATGGATTGTACTCACACACACACACACAAGATCCGATCCATTTCCATACGTTTTTCTCTTAGGATCTGCTCGCTTTCCATTTCCCTTTCTTTTGCTTTTCGCTCCCTCTTCAACGCTCTGAGCCGTTTCTCAAGAGTGGAACCGGCTTGACGGTCAGATTTGGTACTGGACTTATCCGACTGTTCATCCGTTGCAAGCAGTTTCTTCGGCTTCGTTCCTTTCTTGACTTCCTCTGACTTTTTACGGTACTCATTATATACTTTCCGGCAGGTCTCAGACAGGCAGTACCACTTTTCCGTCCCTTCGAGGGATTCACGGGTAAGTCCCACGCATTGAAAATGATACCAAAGGTCGCACGCATCACATCCCTCCATGTCCTCATCAATTTCCGATGTATTCGAGCAAGTACCGCAGGGGGTCAACGTAAAACTCCCTGACTTCACCATAGTGTTTGAGGTTATATCCGATATAAAATTTTAGAGAATGTTCGGATTTACCTTAAGAAAATGCATTTGATCCTTGTTTCAAGTTCATCCTCTGTGGACAAAGCTGAGTCTTGTCACTATCAACAAGGCATAAAAAGTAACAAGAACTTAGATGTGTTCCTTTGATTACTAAAAAATCCTGTTCCCCTAGTTTGAAGTAGTCAGGACTAGGCATCGGTGGTAGATATTACATCCCGTAACGTACCACGAAAAGGTGATCTACCCACTTCATTTTAAAACAAGCTCACAGGACAGGTAAATTAGATTTTATTTTGAGACAAGCTCGAAGGGCTGGAGTTATGGAAAAGTCTGCAGTACTTATTCACTGCACTTAAGTAACATTAAAAGCATTATTGTGGTTTTAAAGCATTCGACAAGTCTAAATCTTGGTCTACAGAACCTTCACAAAACCCTAATTGTTACTTGGGCATGCGTGCTCTTCGTCTGCCCTCAACTTAGTGATCTTCTAGCAGTTGTTAATTGGGAGTTCTTTGACCGAACTGGAAATGCAATTTACCTTCTTCAGCATGACCAGTCATCCCACGAATTTTCGGGAGCCTCAGAACCAGAGAGCAGACATCGAAGTATTGCGTCGCCTGCCCTCAATTTAAGTTCAGAAGTCTGACTTCCGACCTTACTCTCGACTTTTACGGAAAGCATGATTGTTGTTCTTGTTATTACTTACAATAGCTCTTTTGCAATGCTACCAGTTACGTCGTCGGACGCCTATTCATCCACAACATCCAGCTAATTTTTATCTAAATGCACACTAAACAAATTCGTCAAATTGAATTCCAATCCGACTTGATTGATAGTCATTTTGGCATAGCAAACCGCCGCCGGCACTCCACATTTCTTCCGTCATTAGATTTATGTACCGTTCCGATTGCGCTCTATTCCGCAAAATTTCCCAATAAGCCACAGCACCAGAACTCGAAAACGAATCAATCCAATTTGTCCATAACTTATTCCGGGAGTAATTGAAATCCGCCTGATTTACAATTCACATCTTCTTCCTTCAAAACGTTCGGAGGGCAGGCCCGCGCGATTGCCTTTGTATGCGCCGGGTAGGAATTTGAAATATGAACTCCGGGAAGGGAATATTTCATCCGCCTTCGCCTCGACGCCCGACTGGAGTTCCAAACTGAGGCCCTCTCCGGGGTGAAGCTCAACTTTGGCAGAGAATTCATCATTCATTATTCTTCAACAATATACAGCTCAGTGGCACCGGCACCGATGTACCTACGACGACGGTTCCTGTGTGCGCCTTCGCTGCAGGATTTTTCCAACGGTAGGCACCTACACACCTGTCTGACGGTGGGTTCTGGTTGGGTTACATTCCGATTCCAGTTCTCATTTGAATGGAAATCAGTACCGGCGTTCGGATGCGGGTGGTGGTTTCGGCTTTTCTGTGGGGAAATTGTATGGCGATGCCAAAAACCTTCCCCGCTACAGGCCCCAACCTTCGTCATACGTGGAAGCATAAATAAACCCAGACCCTGTTTCTGCCCTGAGCACACGGAAGCTACATGTTTCGGAATCCACTCCTGGCTGATGGATGGATGTAGGGTACTTCAATTGAACAAATAAATAATAAACCACTCAAGCATGTTTGGATTGGCGAAGGGAATCGAAACGGTGCACGACGTTGTAACAATTCGAAGGATTTAGGGAAAGGCTCTCAGTCATCTTATTGATCGGAAACGATTAAAAGTAATCGCTTGCTCGTTGATTGGAGAGCCGAAAGTCCTCGAGAGTGGATGGCTGCGGTTGAGTGGTTTTAATCACGTATTGTTTGGGTTCTCAGATGGACGCTTCCGTAAGTATCCACTTGAAGAGTAAAATTGGAAGTGACTTGCATCCATCAAAAAAGAAGAACACCCCCACATGGTGTTTTCACATTTCAATCAGCTTGTTCAGCAGAATATTCATCCTTTCATCATCATTTTGACAACATAAATCCAAACTCTGTTAGCAGCGTGGTGGCCTGCTGGCAGGCTGCGAGTCGATTTCAATTAAATTGAGAATTGAATCCAACTTTGATGGATGACAGTGAAGCAGAATTTTCCGGTATTTTCAGAACTTCAGGCTCAGTAAAGGCTCTCGCTTTTCGACTATTCAACAGCTACCGTGGCTCCCAGGTCAGAGAATTCCTCATTTATACGGTAGACTTGTTGCTAGAACCACTCTTTATCTTGTTTTCGTTCGAATTGTAAACGTTCGAAAGTATCCTATAGCGGCACCGGTGGTGTAGCGGTAAGCGTGATTGCCTCTCACCCCAGCAGGCCTGGGTTCAATCCCAGTCGGCGCCGCCGGGATGTTCTGAGGCATAACATCTCTGATCACGCCTTCCTTCGGAAGGGAAGTAAAGCCGTTGGTCCCCGGTTCATGAGTTGATGGGTCGATAGGTAGGGTCCAGGTGTGGGAGCTGCCTCCCTGGCGTCGGTAGCATTGGTGCTCAGCACGGAAAACAAGATCGACGGAAAACAAATCAAAAGAAAAAAATCCAAGGCAGAGATAATCTAGATTCATCATTCAAGATTCCATCAGATTCAGCTAATTGAATATTTTGAATGTTTCCTGAACAACCTACAGTCTTGAAAGAACATTGAATTCTAAAACAGTTGGAAACCCTCCCAACTTAATCAACCTGCAGTCTTGGAAAAATATCAAGAGAAATTTACTAATATCTTCGTCTATAAAGAGATCTTTTGAATATTTCCTGCTGTCCAGGAAGGATTTCTGAAAGATTATTTTGTAACTTACGCAACGTTTCCTGAACATCTACCAAACTCTCTTAAGTTTTGCAAAATTTCCACAAATTCTATTAAGTTCCCTGAATTTATTCCAAATTCCATATTTTTCAATCTCTTTTAATTCTACAAAGTTCTCTGAACATCTTTGTACTTCTGAAAAGACACATATCGTTTGCAAATTTCAGTTCAAGAAAAAGTGGGAAATGCTGTCAAATACTTATCAATAAAGGTATTTTTGGAATCGGGATGATGAAAATCGATATCCGACGCCATTTTGAGATCGAAGATGGCGGCTTTCAATTTACGGAAAAAGTGGAAATACAGTCAAATACACATCTATATTGGTATTTTTGTAATCGGTATGAAGAATATAGATCTAAAATTGATATTCGACGAATACTGTCAAATACCCATCAATAAAGGTATTTTTGGGATGGGGATGGCGTCTAGAGGCCGACGCCATTTTGGAATCCAATATGGCGGCTTCCTATTTCAGAAAACAAAACTGGGAAAAGATGATGCCGTCCCATCAATATTGGTATTTTTGGAATCGGGGTGACGTCTAGAGATTGGAAATCAATATCCGACGCCATTTTGTAATCCATAATGGCAGCTTCCGGTTTGAGAAAAAGTTGTAAATTCTATCCAATACCCATACAAACGGTTTTTTTAGAATCAAGGTAACGTCTAGAAGCCGGAAATCAATATCCAACGTCATTTTGTAATCCAATACGGCGGCTTCCGAATTGCGGAAAAGTATCATATCGTATAATATGGTTATTTTCGGTATGAAAATGAGACGTAGTTGCCGAAAATTGATGGTCACGCCAACTTTAAATCCAAGATGGCGGCTTTGGTTCGGAAGAACTGTGAAATACTTCAAATACCGATCAATGTGGGTTTTTTTAAATTGGGCTGACATCGAAAAGCCTGAAATCGATGTCCGACGCCATCTTGAAATTCAAGATGGTGGCTTCTGATTTCAGAAGAAGTGTCAAATAGCCTACGAATGGCATCGAATATCGATTTTCGGCATCCACACGTTGTCCTCATTCCAAAAATACCCATATTGTAGGGTATTTGACACTTTCTGAACCCTGATGGCCGCCATATTGGATTTCAAAGTGGTATCTGATATCGATTTTCGACATCTAATGATGGCCACCACCTTGGGTTCCAAAATGGCGTCGAATATCGATTTTCGTCTGTCTGTCTGTCTGTCTGTCTGTCTGTCTGTCTGTCTGTCTGTCTGTCTGTCTGTCTGTCTGTCTGTCTGTCTGTCTGTCTGTCTGTCTGTCTGTCTGTCTGTCTGTCTGTCTGTCTGTCTGTCTGTCTGTCTGTCTGTCTGTCTGTCTGTCTGTCTGTCTGTCTGTCTGTCTGTCTGTCTGTCTGTCTGTCTGTCTGTCTGTCTGTCTGTCTGTCTGTCTGTCTGTCTGTCTGTCTGTCTGTCTGTCTGTCTGTCTGTCTGTCTGTCTGTCTGTCTGTCTGTCTGTCTGTCTGTCTGTCTGTCTGTCTGTCTGTCTGTCTGTCTGTCTGTCTGTCTGTCTGTCTGTCTGTCTGTCTGTCTGTCTGTCTGTCTGTCTGTCTGTCTGTCTGTCTGTCTGTCTGTCTGTCTGTCTGTCTGTCTGTCTGTCTGTCTGTCTGTCTGTCTGTCTGTCTGTCTGTCTGTCTGTCTGTCTGTCTGTCTGTCTGTCTGTCTGTCTGTCTGTCTGTCTGTCTGTCTGTCTGTCTGTCTGTCTGTCTGTCTGTCTGTCTGTCTGTCTGTCTGTCTGTCTGTCTGTCTGTCTGTCTGTCTGTCTGTCTGTCTGTCTGTCTGTCTGTCTGTCTGTCTGTCTGTCTGTCTGTCTGTCTGTCTGTCTGTCTGTCTGTCTGTCTGTCTGTCTGTCTGTCTGTCTGTCTGTCTGTCTGTCTGTCTGTCTGTCTGTCTGTCTGTCTGTCTGTCTGTCTGTCTGTCTGTCTGTCTGTCTGTCTGTCTGTCTGTCTGTCTGTCTGTCTGTCTGTCTGTCTGTCTGTCTGTCTGTCTGTCTGTCTGTCTGTCTGTCTGTCTGTCTGTCTGTCTGTCTGTCTGTCTGTCTGTCTGTCTGTCTGTCTGTCTGTCTGTCTGTCTGTCTGTCTGTCTGTCTGTCTGTCTGTCTGTCTGTCTGTCTGTCTGTCTGTCTGTCTGTCTGTCTGTCTGTCTGTCTGTCTGTCTGTCTGTCTGTCTGTCTGTCTGTCTGTCTGTCTGTCTGTCTGTCTGTCTGTCTGTCTGTCTGTCTGTCTGTCTGTCTGTCTGTCTGTCTGTCTGTCTGTCTGTCTGTCTGTCTGTCTGTCTGTCTGTCTGTCTGTCTGTCTGTCTGTCTGTCTGTCTGTCTGTCTGTCTGTCTGTCTGTCTGTCTGTCTGTCTGTCTGTCTGTCTGTCTGTCTGTCTGTCTGTCTGTCTGTCTGTCTGTCTGTCTGTCTGTCTGTCTGTCTGTCTGTCTGTCTGTCTGTCTGTCTGTCTGTCTGTCTGTCTGTCTGTCTGTCTGTCTGTCTGTCTGTCTGTCTGTCTGTCTGTCTGTCTGTCTGTCTGTCTGTCTGTCTGTCTGTCTGTCTGTCTGTCTGTCTGTCTGTCTGTCTGTCTGTCTGTCTGTCTGTCTGTCTGTCTGTCTGTCTGTCTGTCTGTCTGTCTGTCTGTCTGTCTGTCTGTCTGTCTGTCTGTCTGTCTGTCTGTCTGTCTGTCTGTCTGTCTGTCTGTCTGTCTGTCTGTCTGTCTGTCTGTCTGTCTGTCTGTCTGTCTGTCTGTCTGTCTGTCTGTCTGTCTGTCTGTCTGTCTGTCTGTCTGTCTGTCTGTCTGTCTGTCTGTCTGTCTGTCTGTCTGTCTGTCTGTCTGTCTGTCTGTCTGTCTGTCTGTCTGTCTGTCTGTCTGTCTGTCTGTCTGTCTGTCTGTCTGTCTGTCTGTCTGTCTGTCTGTCTGTCTGTCTGTCTGTCTGTCTGTCTGTCTGTCTGTCTGTCTGTCTGTCTGTCTGTCTGTCTGTCTGTCTGTCTGTCTGTCTGTCTGTCTGTCTGTCTGTCTGTCTGTCTGTCTGTCTGTCTGTCTGTCTGTCTGTCTGTCTGTCTGTCTGTCTGTCTGTCTGTCTGTCTGTCTGTCTGTCTGTCTGTCTGTCTGTCTGTCTGTCTGTCTGTCTGTCTGTCTGTCTGTCTGTCTGTCTGTCTGTCTGTCTGTCTGTCTGTCTGTCTGTCTGTCTGTCTGTCTGTCTGTCTGTCTGTCTGTCTGTCTGTCTGTCTGTCTGTCTGTCTGTCTGTCTGTCTGTCTGTCTGTCTGTCTGTCTGTCTGTCTGTCTGTCTGTCTGTCTGTCTGTCTGTCTGTCTGTCTGTCTGTCTGTCTGTCTGTCTGTCTGTCTGTCTGTCTGTCTGTCTGTCTGTCTGTCTGTCTGTCTGTCTGTCTGTCTGTCTGTCTGTCTGTCTGTCTGTCTGTCTGTCTGTCTGTCTGTCTGTCTGTCTGTCTGTCTGTCTGTCTGTCTGTCTACTGAACAGATCG